>NW_027506889.1:2056395-2069636 GCF_052324685.1 Brachyhypopomus gauderio
TGTCTGGGCCCTATACCACCGTGTCTGGGCCCTATACCACCGTGTCTGGGCCCTATACCACCGTGTCTGGGTCCCATACCACCGTGTCTGGGCCCTATTCCACCGTGTCTGGGCCTCATACCACCCTGTCTGGGCCCTATTCCACCGTGTCTGGGCCTCATACCACCGTGTCTGGGCCCGATACCACCGTGTCTGGGCCGATACCACCGTGCCTGGGCCCTATACCACTGAGCCTGGGTTCCATACCACCACGCCCGGCTCCAGTACTGCCACGCCCAGCCTCGACACCACCACTCATTATCCACTGGAGAAACTCACTTGGCTTGTCTGATTTATGAGGGTTGGCACAATCAAGAGTTTGAAAGGTGTGTGCGGGTGTGTATGTGTGTGTGTGCAAGATAGAGAAAGATAAAGAGATAACGGGAACCTTTCGCCGTTATGGTTTGTTCAGGGCTGTGGAGGTGAGCAGCTCTCACTGAGACCACTGCCATAAGAGCTCCTCTGTTAACTCCTGCCGGAGCAGACTGGTTTGTCTCTGTTATCTGTTGTATAACTTAAGGTGATCCATGCATGGTGACATTTATTATTAAGTTTTAATACATGCAGTTTGTCAAAGTTCATGTTGCCAAATTTTTAAGTAGTACAAAGAGACCCAACACAAAAGATTCAAAGAAATGTTTTCACATTGTTGCTTAAAAGGCAATTATGGAGTAATAGGATGTGGAATTGTTACAGCGATTTGCAGTCTTGAAACAAAAAAGCAGGAAAACCGTGCCAGTATTTTCTTTTCTGTCAGATTTCCTAAGCTCAGGTTTCTTCCATGTACTTCAAAGCTGCTCTAATGAGTGGAAAGACATCACCGACTCCCCCACGACATCCACCGAGCTCCATATCTCTGTTCCACCAGCGAGCCGTCTTCACCTCCAGCACAAGCAAACAGTGAGGGATTGCCTGTTGTAGCCAGTATCAAACACAGCATTTGTTAACAATAAAGCGCTGGTTTGACGAAGATCCAACACGAGTTTTCTGTTCTCCTACACGGGCCAACGTGCTTCTTTTCCGCCCTCCGCTAGCTCAGATGTCAAACGCGTGAGTTTGGGGAGGAGGGAGAGCATAGCAGGGATGAGGAGGTGTGCTCATGACTCCTCAGACACAGCCCGCCTCACCACGGCGAGCTTTCATTACACAAGTGCAGGTTTGTGTTTGTAGGTGTGGAGACAAGGAACTATGGGAGGGCAGGAACTGTGTGTGTGTGTGTGTGTGTGTGTGTGTGTGTGTGTGTGTGTGTGTGTGTGTGTGTGTGTGTGTGTGTGTGTGTGTGTGTGCGCGCGCGCATGGGGGTGGCTGTCATTTCTGCTGTAGCAAGATTGTGTGTTTGACTTCTGCTCACTGTCCTCTGAAACCCTCCATATTGTTTGAAGCTCTCTGCCCTATTAAGTTCGTATCAGGTTTGAGTGGCTCTTTTTGCACTGTGTAACGGATATGAGGAATCGATCGAGCATTACTGTGATGTGACAGCCACTCTACACCCCCCCCACCGGCACTAAAAGTACCACGGTGACAACGGCCTCGGTCATACTCGTGAGGTCATACTCGTGAGACAGATCACATTATCAGCCTCAGAGCTGGAACCTGCGGTGAGGACGTCGTTAGCGGCGGAAACAGCAGGAGGGATTAATGAGAGCGGCGGTGCACTCGGCCCGTCGTCGGATGGATGCTCCCCAAACAAACCTAGATCACTGTCAAACGACAGTCATTATTCAGCCGGTGATGCGGTCATTTGCATTCGTTTGGCGTCCTGCGTTCAATCGCACTGTTCAGCTACCCAGTCGGTGCTGGAGTTTTGTCGCTACAGTAATAGTTCTTATTAAGCCCTGTTTGTGCACACACTGCTTCTTTGCGGGGTCACCACTGTGGTTGGCAGGGAGGTGTGAGTTCACCTGGTGTGTGTGTGTGTGTGTGTGTGTGTGTGTGTGTGTGTGTGTGTGTGTGTGTGTGTGTTTGGTGAGGAGTGGCTCTGCTGGGCTTGGGCCCGGAGAACCGCTGTGGTTGCCACGGCGGCGTTATCGTGCTTTCTGCGGCCGTTTGAGGACTTTATAGCTTCATGTGACTCTCTGCAGCAATTGATTCCAGATGCTGTCAGTGTGAGAAAGAAAGAGGGAGAGATGGAGGGAGAGAGTGAGACAGAGAGAGAGAGGGGGGGGGCACAGGGAGAGAAGTGAGTTCAGGTGTAACCCATCGAGGTGTCTGTGATATGCCTACGCTTTTCCAGGCAGCTGTCTGAGTAGTGAAACACACACTCTTTCACACACACACATCTGTTTAATTTTCCTTCAAGGCCCTCAGTGTCGCTCAGCTCTGTGCCAGGCTTTGGCAGCTGAGGTGGCGTTCGTGTGTGAGCTCTGGGCAGCGCCGCTGTCCGACGGACGGCAGCGTTCCGGGTCAGCTGGCAGCCTGGCGCTGGTGCTGTGACCCGACAGCCAGCGCTCCGCTGTTCTAGTTTCCAAACCCTGCTGACAAAGGGCTGAACACCTCTGTGCGGTAACTGTCCAAGCGCCTTCAGCCAAACCAGGCATGGTGAAGCTTAGTGGAGAACCTGCTGCTGCCCTGTCCGCTCTTCACACGGGCCACGGAGGTTGTGCAAGGAATGGTTCTGGTTTGTGTGCTTTAGAGAAGAAAAAGAAAGAGAAAAGAGGGATATTTGTAGGGGCAGTGGGGGCCGTGGGAGGAGTTTAAAATGAGTGGGAAGAGTGAGGGAAGAGTCCAGCAAATGTGCTTTTGATTTTTATCAAAGGTAACACATAAATAAACAGATCGAATCTGATTGGTCAAGATTTTATTTTTATTGAAGAGTCCATGGCTTGGAAGAACATACCAGTTGAACCAGGAGGCTCTGATGGGATGCTGCATTTTAAATGGTTTGGAAGAACCCCTGCTGGGAAGAAGGACACATCAGTGATGTCTTTCCAACTGGTTCCAAATTAAGTACTTTAACCCTATGCACGTAAAGGGTTGCATGTATTTTAAATGCTGTTGTGAGAAATCTGAAAGCACTTTGCCAAGAAAAACAACAATCCCTCCTGCCTGAGTGTCTGCGTGAGCACCCTGCCTCTGGCCAACGCTGTGGACCATCTCGTGATTTCTGTCCAACGCTGTGGACCATCTCGTGATTTTGCAAACACAAGTTTTTGGCTCAAGAAAGCTCTGGTTCTTTCAAGTATTCAGAGCCTAAAACCAGTCAGGTCTCTTTTAGTTGCTGAGTACAACCCTCTTCCTCAACCCTCTTCCTCATCTCCGCTCCTGCAGGCTTATCAACTGTTCACTCAGGCTCAGGGACTGGGAGAATAATAAATGGGACAGAAATTAAATTTTTGGAGGCACCAAAAGCCATCAGTGTTCTGAGGCTTGGCAGTGGAATGTTCTAGCACAATTACCTATGATGAATCATTTCCTACATTTGAAACGAGGCTATGGTTAGCGTGCCGCACAAGCTATTGTGCGTGCAAAGACCCTTGGCTATTAGTGGGATAGCTATTTTGTGTCCACGTACTATGAGACATTTTAATAAGATTAGTTCAGAGCTAATTCAAAATACCGCTGATACTGACAAATGCCAACAACTCCACGCCTGTAATTTGAGGAGACCATGATTTACTCCACATTTTATGAAAACTTTAAGAAAATGTATTTTGATATTTATTCCTGCAAAGTTGTGTCTGAATAAGCCTTGAGGTCTGTCGTTGTCAAGGAAGAAAAGAGCTATGCATATCCGTCCTGGTTTGGTGTGTCTTATCGGCACGTTTCCCAGAAGCCCCTTGTGCCCCTGCACCACAGGCCAGCAGTCTCACAGGCTCTCATCTGCAAAGTAAACACAGGTTGTCCCAGTCTGTGCCCGATTTAAAAAGGGGTGAAGGACCCGTTAACCTGTTCAGGGTACCGCAAGGGCAGTCGCTTCCCTCCCACCACCAGGCCATTATTTCCCACCGGAGGGGGGTTGGCAGAGCCCCCCTCCCCCCCTGTCCCTGATAAGCACGTGTTCATACTGATGGCTCAAGGGTCAACCCCAGAGGGAAAACAACCATGCACAAACCAATGAAGGAAACAGCCTTTTTTTATTTGATTTATTTTTTTATATGGGGAAAATGCATTTTTCTCCCTCAAACTTTCACACCAGGGCACAGAGGCTATTAGACTGATAGAGAGCGTTCTCCTGGTTTGTCCATCAGCACGGGACGTGTGTGTGCTCAGGGGCGGCCGAGTCTTACCACATCTCCAGCTAATTTACAAAGATCCTGAATTCCTCTTTATCTGTGGCTTTAGAGGTTCTGAGGTTGATTACATGGGCCCCGTGCTGTTTATCAGTTTAGGCTGGCTGTGGGAAACAGGGATGATAAGTGCTCGGCACATTACACATTCAGTTTCCCCGAATATTTGTTGGCAACCATCTGCTTAACTGATCTCCTTGCACTTTAATTAAAAGGGATTCCCCTCTCGTCGGGGTCATTACAGTGCAGCCGGCCGAGACCCAGAGACCAGTTTGTGATGAGTTCAGCTTTCCTCCTGTCCCCTGATCCAACCAGGCTCCACCCCTCTCTCTCTCTCTCTCTCTCTCTGCTTCCCTTTCTCCTTCTCTGCTTTGTTTCTTTTTCATTCTCATGTTCTTCAGACTCACTTTCTGTTTAATGCTCTTCTGTTTTGCCACACCTTCTTCTTTGATGCTAGGGTTACTCTCTCTCTCTCTCTCTCTCTCTCTCTCTCTCTCTCTCTCTCTCTCTCTCTCTCACACACACACACACACACACACACACGCACAAACAGACACACACATATGAGTCTGAAAGTTTGTTTCTTATAGATGACCACCTGCACAAGCAGCTTGGCCGTGGTGCCTCGTGGTCGAGCGGGCCTGTTTGATTGGCTGAGCGGGCCCATTTGATTGGCCGTAGTGGGATCGATGTGCCTGTTTACAGTTTCACTCTCTCTCAACCCTTTGTCTTTTTTCTAATTTAGTGTTCCCAAACCCCGGACAGGGTCTTCAGTGCATCTGCTGTGCTTGCATCGTGGCCGTCCTCTCCATCACTGTCCATTGACGTGGACCCCCCCCGCCCCCCCCGGCCCACTCTTGCCTGCTACCCCTCCGGTTCAGGGGAAAGAGAGAGCCGCGTGCCTCCACACTCCACACCCGAGACTGATGGCTCGTCAATAGCATTAGCCAGCACTGTGGGCCTCACTAGTGTAGAACAGGATCAATACGGGCCAGTAAAAAGTCTAATACGTTGACGAGCGCCATCCTGGGCAGAGCTCACATTACCAGAAATGGGTTTTTATAAGGATTCAGGATGGAGGGGTTTGCTTCGTCCCTTCTTCAAGACACTGAAGCTTGACAAGGATTTATTGCATCTCCTTCCCCATGTTGGTATTTATTTATTTATCTGTTGGTTTGAGATTATCAGGAGAGGAGCCGAGCGTTGGGTGCTGGGGGCGACCCAGTTGAGCATGGCCCCTGTGTGGTTTTCAGAGCTGCCCAGGGGCCCGCTCCCCCGTGTGGCTCTCATTGCAGTGGCAACGACACACTAACATCTTTCTGCCACTCCTCGTTTGAGTCATGTTCTCACCAATTACGGACACCAATTAAAATTCAATTCAAATCAATTAGCATTCTGAGGGATTAAGTTGTGCATCTGTGTGTGTTGCAGAAGTGCTGAATGAGAAGCACAGGAATGAGTGTGAGGAAGGGAGTGTGTGTGGGGAAGGATATTAGTGTGAGGACAGGGATGAATATGTGAGGAAGGGTATGTGTGTGGAGAAAGGGATTAGTGTGTGAGCATGGGAGTGTGTATGAGGAACAGAATTAGTGTGTGGGGAAGGGAGTGTGTGTGGGGAAGAGTGTGTGTGGGGAAGGGTAAATGTGTGGGGAAGGGAGTGTGTGTGGGGAAGAGTGTGTGTGGGGAAGGGAGTGGGTGTGGGGAAGAGTGTGTGTGGGGAAGGGAGTGTGTGTGGGGAAGGGTAAATGTATGGGGAAGGGAGTGTGTGTGGGGAAGAGTGTGTGTGGGGAAGAGTGTGTGTGGGGAAGGGTAAATGTGTGGGGAAGGGTAAATGTGTGGGGAAGGGTTTGTGTTTGCGGTGAAGTGGATGAGTATGTGAGGAGGGGGGAGAGAGAGTTTTAATGTTTTAAAACTTAGTACAAGTCGTTTTTAGAAGATCAGTGATAAAACACACGCAGTAGAGCTGTGTGTGCATCTCTCGTCTCCAGGAAGGTGAGGAGACGCGGTATGTCTGTGTGTCTGTATGTCTGTATATCTGTGCTGTGTGTCTGTATGTCTGTGTCGGTGTGTATGTGTATCTGTGTGTCTGTGTATCTTTGTGTCTGTATATCTGTGTATCTGTGCTGTGTGTCTGTATGTCTGTGTCTGTGTGTCTGTGTATCTGTGTGTCTGTGTATCTGCTGTGTGTCTGTATGTCAGTGTGTCTGTGCTGTGTGTCTGTGTATCTGTGTGTCTGTGTATTTGTGCTGTGTGTCTGTGTATCTGTGCTGTGTGTCTGTGTGTCTGTATGTGACTTTAGCCACACTGGCTGGAGGTGGCAGATGGCTCCCCCTGCGCCTGCCACTCTTGATGAAGTGCTTCTTAGTGGAGCTCTTTGGAGAAGGCCGCTAATTATGACAGTCCTGCTGAACACGCACCTCCTGCCTCTTTCTCTCCCTCCTTTCCCTCCAGTGTTGATCTTTTCCTTTCTATTTCCTTCCTTTCCTCCCTCTATCTCTCTCTCTGCCTCTCCCACTTTTGTGCCTCTGTGGTGTTAGATGACCCTCCTTCCTTCTGAGGGCATCGCCAGGCCCAAACCAGCCACCGACAACCCTCCCCCTCCTCCTCCCCCACCTCCCCCTCCTCCTCCCCCATCTCCTCCTCCTCCTCCCCCATCTCCTCCTCCTCCCCCTCCTCACCCACCTCCCTCTCCTCCTCCCCCACCTCCCCCTCCTCCTCCCCCATCTCCTCCTCCTCCCCCTCCTCTCCCACCTCCCCCTCCTCCTCCCCCACCTCCCCCTCCTCCTCCTCCTCCCCCACCTCCCCCACCTCCTCCTCCCCCTCCTCCCCCACCTCCCCCTCCTCCTCCCCCATCTCCTCCTCCTCCCCCTCCTCTCCCACCTCCCCCTCCTCCTCCCCCACCTCCCCCTCCTCCTCCTCCTCCCCCACCTCCTCCTTCCCCTCCTCCCCCACCTCCCCCTCCTCCTCCCCAATCTCCTCCTCCTCCCCCACCTCCTCCTCCTTCATCCACACTAGGATGCCAAGCTGCCTCTTTCGCTCACCCTTATTTTCAAATGCAGGTGAAAGGTTTAAGTGACTCAGTCCGTCAGTGTGCGTGATGCTGAACTCCAGATTCCTGAGCTGCTCCGACGTGGACGTTTCCGCTCCTGGATCCACGTGGCAGCCTCTGCCCTCAGCGTTGTTACGGGGCCCCGCAGAATTGCGGACGACAGCCACTCATTAGATGAGCCTCACACATCCCCGCCTGCAACACACACGCACTCGCACACACCCACACACCTCTCTGGCGGAAAGGTCAGGCTCGGGGTTGGTGTGTTTGTCAGGCGCGATCGATAGCTGCCTCCACGGGAACACAGTAAGTTATGTTGCAGGTCGGCCTCTGGTCGGCAGCCCGGGGTCCCCAGTGAGGAGCTGTCATCCCTGTGGGGTGGGTCGAGCGGTGGGGAAATATCTTTAACTACCCCCGGATAATCAATACCCCCAGGTCTATTATTCTGCCACGGGGGCAGGGGGGGGGCGAGGGGGGGGGGCTGGCTATCGACAGAGCCTGGATGAGCAGGTGGAGTGTGACAGAGAGCACTCGTGGCCTGAGCCAAGGTCAATACGCCCTCTCCCTTCTCCTGCACCGGGCATTATGTTCCTGCTTGTTACCAACACAAACATGACATCCCGATGCCTCTGATATCAATTTGTAATAGGAGTCGTGCGGGGTGGCTGAAACGGGCCTCGCAGAGACGGCCGCCCCGGCACGGGCGGTTTGGCCGCTCCACTCCCCCCCCCCCCCCCCCCCCCCCCCCACGTCCTCTCCCCACACACGCATCACGCCGTTTGGTTTCAAGGTCCCTCGTTTTTTATGTCCAACAATTTTAAACACATTTTCATTTTCTTTTTTGCTTTTATCTGGTCATTTTGCAAAGAGCATTTACACTTTTGCCCAGCTCATTGTGAAACAATACATTTATTTTCCACATAATTTTTGTGTAACAATTCACTTTTTTTGTGCATCTTTTGAAGTATTTTTATCAGTGACATTGTTTGGTTTCCCTAAAATTTGGCTTGTAACTAGAGTGCAGTGTGTTTGTCCCAGAACTACACTCACAGAACAGTAGAACTTCCCGCTTCTCCAAGTGTGATGTTAGCAAATCTGTTTTCCTATATTATCAAAGAGATGGAAGAATAACTTGTGTGTTTGACCTCCGAGCTGAAGCCAGAGATGCTCACTCCAGTGCACTCTTAAATGACTTCATTTATCTAATCATCCTCTAATTGGTCAAGATAGCCGTTTCCCTGCTGATTTTTATCAGGTGCTAATTAAGAGAGGCCAGGGATAGTGGAGAATAGAGGGGCTCGTGCCGCGGTGTGACAGACAGGCCGTCAGACGTCTGCCCTCAATCTGAGACACAAACAACGTAGCACCTCACAGCAAGCAAGGGCTGCTTCACCACACAAGGTAGCCCACGTTAGGGCGGAGGAAACCCACATGAAAGCATTCACAGGGTGAGAAAATCCAACCTTAGAATGTCAGTGACTGATAAATCTTTAATATAAAAATTGTACAAGAATTCTGATACAAATTACAAGAGGTATTTGGACAAAATATGAATAAAATTCCATTTACATCCCAAAACCCTTATGCATTTTATGCAAAAACCATAGACAGTTATGATACAGAAGATACACAGAAAAGCAAAATTAATTATAAAATAAAGAAGAGGACCTTTAATTTGTCTTCTGCGAGTTTGCCTAATGGAAACATCCTGTCCATGGTCCACAACACTATCATGAATCCACCACAGCTGGAGGTGGTGCAGGTCCCCCCTGGTGTGCAGTGCCACCCTCCAGCTGGGCACAGGTGGGCTCAGGTGGGCACAGGGGCGCACAGCGATCATAAGCCATAACCACGAACCAGACAAGACAAGTACACCAAACATCACGGTGGCACTGGAGGGCAAAATAAAAGCATTTACAAAAGATGGGAAGCTTATTTATTCTTTGTATATGGAAAAAAAAACAAGTAAATAGTTTGTACTGAAATATGGTGTTTAGTTTTTCTTTTCTCACTTTACAGACCACATTCAAATACCTTTTATATCTTACATAAGTAACAATGTCTTCTTGCATTTGACTGTATAATGGTATTTGTTTTTAAGCACAAGAAAAATCGTTTAAGCTCCACTCTGCAGCACCAATGCAACAGTATATTCCTGTTTCATCTGAGATTCTGAAACCACTACACCCGCATCTGCACACAGTCCCGTCATCGTCACGTTAGCTGACCAGCACAGCGGGACACGCTCTTCTGGGGGTCACGTGAGACATGAGGGGTTTTGCGTTTCGCAGAGCTGGTGGCCTGGGCTTCTGTGTTCCCGGTACTGTCATTACAGTAAGACCCTGGTCACTTGCTGTTTGATAAAATATTAATACCTCACCGCATCTCCGTTTGGCCCCTGGGAGGCTGTGACGACCCATCCCTGGCCACAGCGGGGAGCACAGTAATGGCGGGGCCTTGTGGGGGTGCTGAGGACCCTCGTGGTTTGGCTCTTGGAGGGAGAAAATGGCTGGTCATTTTTCAAACGCACAGGGCGAGGGAGGGGTGGGGGGCAATCAGAGGGGCAATCAGAGGGGCAATCAGAGGGGCCAGAGGGAGCGACACACCCTCCTCCTCCTCCTAACTCTCCCATATACTCTCTGTCTTCTCTCTCTCTATCTTTCTTCTCTCCTCTTTTCTCCTCTCTCTCTCTATCTCTCTGGTTAAGGGACTGCCACCCCAGCCTCTCTCTCCCTCTCTCTCTCTCTCCCTCTCTCTCTCTCTCTCTCCCTCTCTCTCTCTCTCCCTCTCTCTCTCTCTCTCTCTCTCTCTCTCTCTCCCTCTCTCTCTCTCTCTCTCATCTCTCTCTCTCTCTCTCTCTCTCTCTCTAGTTTTCTTCCTGATCTTCATCTTTGTCTATGCAGTGATGTCTAAACATTGGAACACTCACTAGGAACGCTTTAGGTTGAGGGTTTGTGTCTCTGCCGATGCAGTTCCTCACACCCGATCGAGTTTCGGGGTTGGTAATGACTGTGGAAAGTCTGCCTGCTCTGCACACATAGTTCCAATAAATCTTCCTGTGAACCACGTACTGTGTACAAACATTTAATTTTTCCATTGTATTTTAAAGCTAAATCAGGGAGGATAAACTTTTTGTGGGACACCCAAACAGAAGTTTGGAGTTGACCTTTGTTTGTTTCAGTAGTAGAGGCTGTTCCTCCTTCCTGTCCCTCTAAGGATGCAGCAGCTCTTAACAGGTCCTCGTGTTACGTCTGGAGTGTGTGTGTGTGTGTATGTGTGTTTGAGAGACAGCTGTCAGCAGTCTCCTGAGCAGCCCACTTGCACGGTGCTCTCTGTGAATGAGGGTGCGGCCCCGGGGACGCAGACGCCTTTCTGCGCTCAATTTTCCTCTCACGTGGGATAAACATGCAATTACACCTCCTTTTGTACAGGGTGACGGCGGGCCCGCTGAACTTAAGCGCGCATTATTAGGGTGTGTCCCTGCGGATGTGAAACGCTGGGTAGCGCTCTGACAGCAAAGGAGAACAGAGAAGGGGCTCTCAGTCTGAGAGGAAGAGCACGAGAGCAGTGAAAAGGAGCGAGGCAGAGTGTGTGTGTGTGTGTGTGAGAGAGAGAGAGAGCAGGAGGGAAAGGCGAGGGCGAGCAGGAGGTTCGACGTCTCTGTGACACAGACTTGTCAGCAACATTCACATCTTTGAATGTAATGAAGTGACAAGTGAGTTATTAGACAGATCAGTGGCGGAATTGAGCAGATGCCTCCAGGTACTGTGTAGCAGCACTTTTTTGATGATGCTCCCCGTCTCTGGGCGAGAGCCCCTCCCTCTCCCTCTACACCCCCGTCAGCGAGAGCTGCTCCGAGCAGAGCGTGCCAGTCTTTTAAGGAAGGAGAAAGGAGCACGCACCCTCCGACCGGGCCAGGAGACACCAATCGGCAGGCTTCCTGTCATCTTTTATCTCGTGTTTGGGCTGTGTGAAGCATCAGTGTTGTAAATTACATTTCACTCACGCTGGGCTCATTTGCAGTGCTCAGACAGACAGTTTCATTTAGCTCGATAGGAGAAGGTATTTTTCCCAAATGCAAGTTCATTTACAACTCTCTCCCCCCACCAAATGACACCAAGTGAAATGATTATTTCATGTTAAATATAGAGTCGTCCGGATGGGCCATGCAAGGCAAATCCCAGCACCTGTCTGCTACTCCAACGTGTGCAGATGGGCGACGACAGGCACTCCAGCACTGGGTTTGGGGACACTGATTAAGGACTTTTAGAACTGGGTTCAAAAAAAAAAAACAAAAGTCTGAGATGGCGAATGCATTTTTTCAAGAACAAAATATAAACACAAATCTAATTACAGGGACACTTGCTAAGTCTCGTCTGACGACAGCACATGCATTAGAAAGATTTATCTTGGGAGAGTACAACTTCACAGTCATTACCTTGCTTCTGTTTACTTCTCAGTGTGCAGGAACCGACCCGTTAAAACTTCTCTGCAGCAAAACGTCAGTTATATTTAGACACAAATGCTGCAGAGGAAAATACTTTTAGTAACACTGTCTAGCAAAACTGAATGGGCTGGGCTCACGCGGGCTCACGCGGGCTCACGCGGGCACACGCGGGCTCACGCGGGCACACGTGGGCCATCACCCATGATCACAGCTGACGTTCTCTCATCTCTGAATGTGTGTGAAACTGGTGCTTTTCTGCGACGTGCGGGAATCTCCCTCGCCATCGCAACCATGAAGAACTCAAAAGGTGTTCAAGACCCATCATTGCAAAGTGTTTGCTCTCTAATAATATTACACATCCCGCTTGGACTGCTGCAAAGTGCAAAACTGAACTTTTTTGTGTTTTTTTTACTAAAGCTACAAACATGAGAAAATGAGTAAAAAGGGGGTGGGGGAGGGGGGGGGGGGGGAGGAGCCTGTCGGCATGCCAGCTCCTAACGCAGCTCACAAGGAGATCAAACAAGTCACGTGGGTTTTTTTGTTCTTAGTTAAAAAGTTCTTTTTTTCTTTTTTTTGTGTGTTTTCTTTTTTTGCTAGTATAAATGAATTTGACTAGTTATATGCTACCTCTTCTCATCTACACTTTGAGCTGGAAGTGTTGTACTGGAACATAAAATAGAACAAAAAAAACCCAAAAACAAATGAAAATAAGCAACCATCAATACAACT
Organism: Brachyhypopomus gauderio; assembly: GCF_052324685.1. Taxonomy (NCBI): domain Eukaryota; kingdom Metazoa; phylum Chordata; class Actinopteri; order Gymnotiformes; family Hypopomidae; genus Brachyhypopomus; species Brachyhypopomus gauderio. Next base: position 2,068,886 of record NW_027506889.1, read on the forward strand.
GTTTTACACCAAAGAGCCTCTCAGGACATTATTTACAAATGTTAGCCATTCATGCTTATGCACGGGGTTCCTCTTAAAAGCTATCATTACAACAAACACAACAAAGAGACTTTTAATCAGTATTATTGTTCTTCTGCAGGCAACAGTGACACACACAGAGTCTGAGGAGCTTCTTTGGAATGGGACCAAACTCAAGACGGGGGACGGGCAGGGGCAGAGCCCTTCGTGAAACCATGAGCCTCGCTCCACAGAGTTCTTCCAAAGAAGGACGTGTCAAAAGGGCACAATGCTGAAGAGAACCAGAGTCTACTCAAACTGGAAAAGAACCTTTGAGAAGTCTTTGACAGGCACCACAGGAACCCAGTCAGGCGGCTTTGAGCAGGACATGGGGGGGGGGGGGGTGGGGGGGGGGGGGGGGGGGGGGGGGGGGGTGTTGGGTTTGCGAGGCAGGTGTGTGTGGAGGGGGCGGGCTATTCGAGGGGCGTGTTGAAGGGGTGTGTTCTTGTGGAGGTTGGGGTTCTGGCTGTGCCTGTTTCTGCTCCGAACGGAGGAAAACATCATGTTACAACCAGGCACTTTGCACTTGTGACATCTCGCGCAGGTGGACGGTCTTGTAGTGCACCCGCAACGTCCCTTTGTTGCTGTACAGTTGTGACAAATCGTGCAGAGGATGCCACCACCCAGGCCCGTTACCGCTGGCAACGGACGCAACGAGGGACGGCGAGGAGGACGGGTCAGTGGGCGTAAGCCC
>NW_027506890.1:5000-17500 GCF_052324685.1 Brachyhypopomus gauderio
AGAGGGAGAGAGAGGGGGGGGAGACAGAGGGAGAGGGGGAGAGAAAGAGAGAGGGAAAGAGAGGGGGGAGATAGAGGGAGAGGGGGAGAGAAAGAGAGAGAGGGGGAGATAGAGGGAGAGAGAGTGAGGGGAGAGAGGGAGAGAGATGGAGAGAGAGAGACATGGAGAGACACACACACACACACACAACATATTTTCTTGTGTCACTGAGTGTATGAGGTTGTGGGCATCCTTGCGCACATATACACTTCCAAGAATGCATCTTTCTATCGGTGTCTCCTGTCAGCAGTCCCAGGGTGGGACTCCCTCAGTGTTGGGCCATGCTAGCAGATCCTGCTACCACACATCACAGGCGCCGCCATCCCACTGCACTGAGATTCTGTTCTGGCTCCGCCCATCCACACACACTTCACACACACTGTCAGCACCTTCCTCCCTGCGTTTAGAATTAACGTATCATGGCATGTGCATTTCACAGTTAATTCACCCTCACACTCTCACGCGAGGTTTCCTGCACTCTGACTGTACGCTCGAGTCTCTAGTGACTGCTTCATGAATGCACCACAATCTCACACTTCTCCAACCTTCAGCCAGTCTATCCTGTCCCTTTCTCCACCTCTCTATTACACACACACACACTGAGACATGTTCACAGCAGTGTCCAAACCAAGCTTTCTTCTCCTGTCACTTCTCTTTCTCTCTCTGTCTCTCTCTCTTTCTCAAATTTCAGTCAATTCGAATTCATCCTTCATTTTTTTTGTTCCTTTCTGTGGTTGAACGTTTGGTCCCTCAGAGAAAACCCCCAGTTATGCCCTCTCTAGTAATGTAGCAGGGTAGACACACGTGAGGAAAACAAACCCAACACCAGACATCAGGGAGACAGGACAGGAGTTAGAAAGCTACAAAATAACAGAAAGGAATTATTTCACCATCACTCTCCCTGCATCAGACTGGCAAACACACACACACACACACACACACACACACACATACACACACATACAGCAGTGGGGGAGAGAGAGAGAGAAAGAGGGAGAGAGAGGGGGGGAGAGAGAGAGAGGGACAGAGGGAGAGACAGAGAGAGGGACAGAGAGAGGGACAGAGAGAGCACACTGCTCCCCTCGCTGCCCAGTATATATTAACATGTCACCGCCTGAGAGACAGTGGGTAACACCTACCTCACCTACCCACCTCACTTTAAACTGTATATAGATAATAATATGTACATAACACTTATGTACACACCATACTTCCTTTTGTAAATAAAACACCAGATTATATACTGTAATTATTGTTATTTTTAACCATTGTAATTGTTTTTGTTACTATTGCTGTTTTTTTATTATCATTACTATTATTATTACTCTATTTTATTTTATTCTATTATTCTATTTTATTTTATTGTTATTATTATTTTATATATATATATATATTTATATATATTTTTATATTGTTGTAACTACAGTCATGCCAATAAAGCTTCTTTGAATCTTGAATCTTGAGAGAGAGGGACAGAGAGAGAGGGAGAGAGAGAGAGGGACAAAGAGACAGTGAGGGACAGAGAGAGAGAGAGGGACAGAGAGAGAAGGAGAGAGGGGGAAAAAGAGAGAGAGAGAGAGAGAGAGAGAGAGAGAGAGGGACAAAGAGACAGTGAGGGACACAGAGAGAGAGAGAGTGAGAGGGACAGAGAGAGAGAGAGAGAGAGAGAGAGAGGGAGAGGGAGAGAGAGAGGGAGAGGGCTCATGTCATTCTCTAAGCGTCTGGACTCTTGGTCTCACTCTTCTTGTAGTTTACCATGACAAACCGCCTGTTGCTTCATCTCCATTCATCCCTCTGTGCCTGTCCTAAACATCTTTTCTTGTTCTGACACCACCCCCCTCCCACGGCTTTCCTCCTTCTCCATTCACTTCCTCTCTCCTTTCATCCTCCTTTCATCCGGTTACCTTCGCAACCCCTTCTGTTTCTTGTCACTCTAGGAAGTAGGTGTGAGTGTGAGCGTGTGCGACATTGGCCCTGAACACAGAGCAGCACACTGCTTAGAGGTTAAAACATCACATTACAGCCATGCTGGCCAGCTGTAGCTCTGTTCTTTTTCATTTATCTGTGTGTGTGTGTGTGTGTGTGTGTGTGTGTGTGTGTGTGTGCATCCCAAGTTGAAATTAGCTATATTGAATGTGCAAGGCATGGCCAAGCAATACAGTCTTACAGCAGGCAAGGGTCCAAGTGGGGCCCAGGAGACAGTTGGAGGGGCCACACACCGAACACCTGATTCAGGAGACAGTTGGAGGGGCCACACACCAAACCCCTGATTCAGGACACAGTTAGAGGGGCCACACGCTGAACCCCTGATTCAGGACACAGTTAGAGGGGCCACACGCTGAACCCCTGATTCAGGAGACAGTTGGAGGGGCCACACGCCGAACCCCTGATTCAGGAGACAGCTGGAGGGGCCACACACCAAACCCCTGATTCAGGACACAGTTGGAGGGGCCACACGCTGAATCCCTGATTCAGGAGACAGTTAGAGGGGCCACACGCTGAACCCCTGATTCAGGAGACAGTTAGAGGGGCCACACTCTGAACCCCTGATTCAGGAGACAGTTAAGAGTGGCCACACGCTGAACCCCTGATTCAGGAGACAGTTGGAGGGGCCACACACCGAACCCCTGATTCAGGAGACAGTTAGAGGGGCCACACACCGAACCCCTGATTCAGAAACTCTGATTAAGGAGCCTGTTCCATTATATTATCTACTCATACAATGGTAGTGATCAAAATAACATTCACTCAAAGTCCAAATAAGTCTAAATAAGTCCTTCTGTATCATGTCTGAGATAAGTCTCAGTCCTACCACATTATAGATGGCGATACACACAGAATAGAGACATTGTGTAAATTCCTTTAGACAGACACACAACATCAGTATTACTTCCCTGAAAAAATACTAAAATAAAACAATGAAGAGGAGTGTGTGCTGATGAATGGTGAGGGACTGAGACGCTGAAGCTTAGAGCCAAGCGACTCTGAAACTCTCCTCCGCTTTAGTGTGAACGCTGTGTCTTGTGGACTGTCTAAGCTACACTGCTGGGTGTGTGTGTCTCCCACTCGTCATGAGTCAGTGTGGTAGTATCAGGTCTCAGAGAAAGTCCTATTTACAGGATTTAAAGTTGATACTGTCACACTCCCCGAGTTTTTATGGTCACATACCCACATACTGGTGTCGGTGAAGAGTAGGAGGAGTCCACACCTACGCCGTTGGGTCGCAAAAGACGTAACGTAATGAGGTTGAGAATATGAGATTGATCACATCTAGCCTGTTGATCAGCCAGATGTGAGCTTCTGGCATTTGTGTGTGTGTAAAAAAGATGACACAAACCAGCATTGTTCAAACACCACACACACACAAACCAGCACTGTTCAAACACCACACACACACAAACCAGCACTGCCAGAAAACTAAACCAAGCATGACGTGCTACTCTGTGTGTGCGATGGGACTATACTGTTGGTCCGTGCTGCAGGACTTACTCTTTATTGTACAAGTACAGGCACAGGTGTGTGTGTGTGTGTGTGTGTGTGTGTGTGTGTGTGTGTGTGTGTGTGTGTGTGTGTGTGTGTGTGTGTGTGTGTGTGTGTGTGTGTGTGTGTGTGTGTGGAAGGACTTCCACAGACATCCATTCCTGGAACTGAGACTTCATGGGCTTTTATTCTGAGAGGTAACCAATGGTTACGCACCCCTAGTGCGAGTGAAGGGCCACACTAGGAACACACACTCCCTCAACACTTCCCAAACTCCTCACACTAGGAACACACACTCCCTCAACACTTCCCAAACACCTCACACTAGGAACACACACTCCTTCAACACTTCCCTAACTCCACACACTAGGAACACACACTCCTTCAACACTTCCCAAACACCTCACACTAGGAACACACACTCCTTCAACACTTCCCTAACTCCACACACTAGGAACACACACTCCCTCAACACTTCCCAAACTCCTCACACTAGGAACACACACTCCCTCAACACTTCCCTAACACCTCACACTAGGAACACACACTCCCTCAACACTTCCCAAACACCTCACACTAGGAACACACACTCCCTCAACACTTCCCTAACTCCACACACTAGGAACACACACTCCCTCAACACTTCCCAAACACCTCACACTAGGAACACACACTCCCTCAACACTTCCCTAACTCCACACACTAGGAACACACACTCCCTCAACACTTCCCAAACTCCTCACACTAGGAACACACACTCCCTCAACACTTCCCTAACTCCACACACTAGGAACACACACTCCCTCAACACTTCCCAAACTCCTCACACTAGGAACACACACTCCCTCAACACTTCCCAAACACCTCACACTAGGAACACACACTCCCTCAACACTTCCCAAACTCCTCACACTAGGAACACACACTCCCTCAACACTTCCCAAACTCCTCACACTAGGAAACACACACTCCCTCAACACTTCCCAAACACCTCACACTAGGAACACACACTCCCTCAACACTTCCCAAACACCTCACACTAGGAACACACACTCCTTCAACACTTCCCTAACTCCACACACTAGGAACACACACTCCTTCAACACTTCCCAAACGCCTCACACTAGGAACACACACTCCCTCAACACTTCCCTAACACCTCACACTAGGAACACACACTCCCTCAACACTTCCCAAAGTCCTCACACTAGGAACACACACTCCCTCAACACTTCCCAAACACCTCACACTAGGAACACACACTCCCTCAACACTTCCCAAACACCTCACACTAGGAACACACACTCCCTCAACACTTCCCAAACACCTCACACTAGGAACACACACTCCCTCAACACTTCCCAAACACCTCACACTAGGAACACACACTCCTTCAACACTTCCCAAAGTCCTCACACTAGGAACACACACTCCTTCAACACTTCCCAAAGTCCTCACACTAGGAACACACACTCCTTCAACACTTCCCTAACTCCTCACACTAGGAACACACACTCCCTCAACACTTCCCAAACACCTCACACTAGGAACACACACTCCCTCAACACTTCCCAAACACCTCACACTAGGAACACACACTCCCTCAACACTTCCCAAACACCTCACACTAGGAACACACACTCCTTCAACACTTCCCAAAGTCCTCACACTAGGAACACACACTCCTTCAACACTTCCCAAAGTCCTCACACTAGGAACACACACTCCTTCAACACTTCCCTAACTCCTCACACTAGGAACACACACTCCTTCAACACTTCCCTAACTCCTCACACTAGGAACACACACTCCTTCAACACTTCCCAAAGTCCTCACACTAGGAACACACACTCCCTCAACACTTCCCTAACTCCTCACACTAGGAACACACACTCCTTCAACACTTCCCTAACTCCTCACACTAGGAACACACACTCCTTCATAACTTCCCTTCAAGTTCCTGTGTTATCCATGCTACAATCTCCTCAGCTCTCTCCAGACATAACCATACGTCTCAATGCAGTGATGCAGTGGTCAGGCTGGACGTGTTCCCCTCCAGCAGCCCTTTAGCCCTTTAGAAAAAGAAGCAGATGAAGAAGATGAAGAAGTGGAGGAGGAAAATGAATGTCTGGGACAACTCATTAATTGATTCATGTGATCTAAAACAAACAGAATACTCCTACCCTCCTGTGTGTGTGTGTGTGTGTGTGTGTGTGTGTGTGTGTGTGTGTGTGTGTGTGTGTGTGTGTGTGTGTGTGTGTGTGTGTGTGTGCACGCACATGCACATGTGGAAGCTGAAGCAAGTGTTTTTCCCTGCTGCAGTATCTAAGTATCTAAGTGTACTTGTGTGTAAAGGGAGGGTCCACATCTCCAACACACAGAAGCCTGCAAAGCAAGTAGGAATGAACCCACCCGGGTAGCCCCCCTCCCCCCATACACACACACCTTTACGACCCTTCTGCCTACATTTACAGGCTGCCCCCCATTTAAAACACCACACAGTCCCCCCAGACCAATCCATTCAACACTGACAGCATAATATGTGTTTGTGTGTCAAAGTGATAGATAGAGTGAGAGAGAGAGAGAGAGAGAGAGAGAGAGAGAGAGAGATATGACCAGCATGTGAGATTTTACTTTGCAAATCTGGAGAGGAGATCAGACACGACACTTTGGCTATAAAGTTTCCGTGCATCATCCTGATGTCCCGCGTGTGTTCTGCCGTTGTGCCGTAAAAGATCACCCAAAGTTAAACTTCATTTTTATGACTATTTTTTACCACGTGAAACCCATGTGTGAGACTATTACTGTGTGTCCCCCGTCTGTAAGCGGGCAGGTCAGGGTGTAGATCAACATTTGGCATTGACCAACATTAGACTGGCAGGGGGAATTCTTGGAGATGATTTGTATCAGGCTTCAGAAGAAAGGGCGTTAACAGGCATCCCAAACCTAACCATACACATTCACCCGAATGCACACGACCAAACCTCATGTCTGCTCTTCACTACAACAGAGACCTTCTCATCACATGCAAAAATATCTTCCAAGATGAATTAATAACATAAAATAATACTGACTGGACACCAGAATGTGAGGGAACTGCTTTGAGCTTTACATTGGTTCCACATTGTTGTTTTTTTTCCTATGGGAGGCCAACTTAAGACACACATCAGTGTGATGTCATCTGATTTCAGTCATAAAAAGCCCTTTTCTCCTATGCAGCCGCAGAGAACACCGTAGCATTTCAACAGACATCCTTTCAGATAATAAGGGTGTAAAAGCTAAAATTTGTGGCAAGCTGTTTTTGCCCTAATATAATTACCTCCAAAAACATTCACCTCAGAACTGTTCAGCATTACCTTACAGCTATTTAAATCATTGTCCTATATACACAGGGTTATGTTTTAAATTAATTTAGAATAATTAATTAATTCACCTTCCTATTGTTTCCTGTCTTGCTTTTAAAATGAATCATCGCTAAAATGCAGAGCAGACACCAATCTCGTTTAGACCTCCACAGCGATTCCTGTAAATTACTGTAATTTGAATTACAATAAGAACGGAATAAAATATTTGGATTCGCCGTAAGAGGTGACTGCGAGTTTCAGGACGCGGGCCAGACGAGCTCGGGGGCTGAGAGATAATCAGGTAATCCGGTCGCAAACGCTGAAGGTTCAGGTAATCAGACAATGGCGATGAAAGAGTACCGTATGGAGGACGTCATATTTTCCCACAAAAAATCATCAGAAAAAAAAAACACTCAATCCCTCCAAAACACCATTCAAACCAAAACTAAACTTCCTTTATGAAGTTAATCTCTCCACGGCGTTCATTTAAACAGCACGTAAAGTACTTAATGATTTCTTATACAGCTGGTGCTATGAAACATACATTTTGTCTGAATTCTTTTTTTCTCATAAAAAATAATGAAGAGATCGTGAATTATCCATAAAAGTAAAAGGAATACGAGCTGACATAAGAGAAGGCAGTTATGGTTTCATCTTAATTTTTATGGAAAATGTTTGGCACGTAGGCCTATAGAGAAAATGTGATTTTCCCACTGTGGTCTCGCGCACCTGCGGTCCGTCTCGAGCAGCATTCGCACTCAGGGAAGCTCATGCAGGATTTTAAACCAAACCTTTAGAAAACTTGGATTTGCAAACATTTCAGCTATCGTATATAGTATGAACACAACATTCTAACATTCTAACATTCCGATCTTTCTGTATAATTCAAAACACATAGACTGTTTTAACACTGCGCTAAACAAATCTGACAACTGTCTAACTCTGGCTAAGCGTTCTCCAGCAACCCCATCAGAGTTGACTAATAAAACTGACTTAATAAAAATGAAACAAAACCAGCTCATAATTTAGCCGTCTAAATTGTGTTTTACACTACAATACGTTTTATATCACATAAGGAAATAAAAAAATAATAATGTAAATTTTACCTTTATATGAGAGGCGAAGGCGCGGAACATTCGTTTTAGTTGCTAACGCTGTGTTGAGAGCAAGTGCAACTAATAAGACACGCTTAACGAGAATCGATAGTTCCATTTTCATCCTTATCGATAGTGTAATTACGGCTCTGTAAGCACGCGACCCGGCTGCTCGCACGTGCGCGCGGATATCCCACACTGCGCTCTCCTCGCGCACTCTTTCTGAGAGCGCTTTCGACCACCCCGCCCTCGTGCATGCGCACAGGGCGCCGGAGGAAAAAAAAATTTGTACACAACAATGCTACACGCCTACGCCCCCCTGTGCCATGTGAAGCCAATAATTTTCAGTTTCTGATCATATTACGTTTCAGGCTCAAAGAACATTTTGTCTCGCTTTTCCCACATTCTCCCAGTCTAGCCGTACGCATGAATTGTGCACCTTTCCTCTCCTCGGGGGCGCTCAGCGTCCGCACAGGTCCGTCAGGGGTCATGGCCACGCATTCAGCAGCAGTGGGAGGGAGCTGTGGCCTTTTGTGGCACGTTTGTTTGGATGAAGAGGTCTGATATTGTCAGGGTCTTTAGCCACGATGAGAGCCTCTTTACAAGAGCGGAGCGGCTGATCCTGGCGCATGACGTCAACATTCCTTTTCCAGTGTGGTGCCGTCAAGGCAACGCATAATTGGAAATGACTGGCAAGAGAGGAGAAAGTCTGTTTGTGGACCTTTTACTGTTCCTTAGAATTAACAGGAAATTTGGGCAGACTTTTAGAAAGTTGTCCGAGACATTATGCTTGTGAGAACTACGTAATGAGTGCCCAACCCAACACACACAATACTGAGGGACCCTGGTGTGTTTCTAAAACTGTACGATGACTGAGGGCCAAATAGTTGATGAAGTGACCTGTGGGACATGGGAGAAGGAGGAAGAGGAAGAAGGATGATTTCAGGAGGAGATGGAGGGATGACCTGGGGCCGTAAGATTAGGATTCATCCTTGTGGATGTGTGTGTGTGTGTGTGTGTGTGTGTGTGTGTGTGTGTGTGTGTGTGTGTGTGTGTGTGTGTGTGTAAACCTGCTCCCACCTGCATGCAAACGCTTTGCTAATACAAACTTTGTGTCCTGACATCCCCTTTGGGGTATGACCTTTGACCTTGTGATGAGGGCGTGGTTTAGTACTTCTGATTGCACTCTGACCCCTCGAAGGACTAGAGAGGGACATACACATTAACAAAACTGCATGTGCACACACACTCATGCACACACATACAGTATTCAAACACCAAATTCACAAACAAACAACACACACAAACACACACAAACCTGCATGCAAATGTTTTTCTATTTTCTAGAGTCATTTGCTCCTTTTGTGCCTTTGGCTGAATTTCCTATAGAACATTCTGCACAATACATGCACAACTCTCCACAGAAGACTGCAAAGAACAGAACCCAGAACCCTCTACACAGAACAGTGCAAAGAACAGAACCCAGAACCCTCTACACAGAACACTGCAAAGAACAGAACACAGAACCCTCTACACAGAACACTGCAAAGAACAGAACCCAGAACCCTCTACACAGAACACTGCAAAGAATAGAACCCAGAACCCTCTACACAGAACACTGCAAAGAACAGAACACAGAACCCTCTACACAGAACAGTGCAAAGAACAGAACACAGAACCCTCTACACAGAACACTGCAAAGAACAGAACACAGAACCCTCTACACAGAACACTGCAAAGAACAGAACCCAGAACCCTCTACACAGAACACTGCAAAGAACAGAACCCAGAACCCTCTACACAGAACACTGCAAAGAACAGACAACTCTACACAGAACACAGATCCATCCATCCATCCACATACATAATTGTTTGACTATGTTGACTCTGTAGATACTGGACAAGAATGGAAACAAGTCTGAACCTGATAAACTACCAGCACAGCTAGAGGCGTTTACACTGGTGCTCATTCTCTACACTAACAGCTGAATGTCCTCAGTACATGAATCTGGGGGCAGAAACAGAGAATCAGACTGAAAAATAATTCAGAATTATGCGTGAGCAGCAAAATCTCCCAGGCAGTTAATCTGATTGGTGAATGTAGTGTGGCAAGCATTTTCAACAAATGCCATGGTGGAGTCACAGATTGAAATTGCAGACAAAACATTTGGCTGATGATAAATGTAATTTCTAAATGTCCCTCTCTCTCTGTCCCTCCCTCACTCATTGTCTCTCCCTCCCTCTCTGTCCCTCCCTCACTCACTGTCTCTCACTCCCTTTCTGTCCCTCCCTCACTCACCGTCTCTCACTCCCTCTCTGTCCCTCCCTCACTCACTGTTTCTCCCTCCCTCTCTGTCCCTCCCTCACTCACTGTCTCTCACTCCCTCTCTGTCCCTCCCTCACTCACCGTCTCTCACTCCCTCTCTGTCCCTCCCTCACTCACTGTTTCTCCCTCCCTCTCTGTCCCTCCCTCACTCACTGTCTCTCACTCCCTTTCTGTCCCTCCCTCACTCACCGTCTCTCACTCCCTCTCTGTCCCTCCCTCACTCACTGTTTCTCCCTCCCTCTCTGTCCCTCCCTCACTCACTGTCTCTCACTCCCTCTCTGTCCCTCCCTCACTCACCGTCTCTCACTCCCTCTCTGTCCCTCCCTCACTCATTGTCTCTCCCTCCCTCTCTGTCCCTCCCTCACTCACTGTCTCTCACTCCCTCTCTGTCCCTCCCTCACTCATTGTCTCTCCCTCCCTCTCTGTCCCTCCCTCACTCACTGTTTCTCACTCCCTCTCTGTCCCTCCCTCACTCACTGTCTCTCACTCCCTTTCTGTCCCTCCCTCACTCACCGTCTCTCACTCCCTCTCTGTCCCTCCCTCACTCACTGTTTCTCCCTCCCTCTCTGTCCCTCCCTCACTCACTGTCTCTCACTCCCTCTCTGTCCCTCCCTCACTCACTGTCTCTCACTCCCTCTCTGTCCCTCCCTCACTCATTGTCTCTCCCTCCCTCTCTGTCCCTCCCTCACTCACTCTCTCACTCCCTCTCTGTCCCTCCCTCCCTCACTGTCTCTCACTCCCTCTCTGTCCCTCCCTCACTCACTGTCTCTCACTCCCTCTCTGTTTGTCCCTCACTCACTCTCTCCCTCCTTCTCTGTCCCTCCCTCCCTCACTCTCTCTCTCCCTCTGTCCCTCCCTCACTCACTGTCTCTCCCTCCCTCTCTGTCCCTCCCTCACTCACTCTCTCTCTCCCTCTATGTCCCTCCCTCACTCAATGTCTCTCCCTCCCTCTCTGTCCCTCCCTCACTCACTCTCTCACTCCCTCTCTGTCCCTCCCTCACTCACTCTCTCTCTCCCTCTATCTCCCTCCCTCACTCAATGTCTCTAATGCTTATCCACCAAAAGCGATTAACAGTGGAGCTCTAACATACAGGCACATAGGTGCACACAAGCTCTCTGTCATGGATATAAAATAGAGTGATGTTGTGCAGTGATTGGCCAGACATGGTGAGATCATGACCCCGACACAGACAATTGTAGGGACACCGTCACTGACCGCGACTTGTGATCTTTGACCCTTTGAACGTTTTGATTGCATTTATTTATTTGCCCCCTACAACCCAAGGCACATTAATCATCTCTGTCATACCTGTATGTGTGAGTGTTTGTATGCATATATCTTTTTTTATCTCATTATTTTTATCTCAGTGTTTAATGCAGAGCAAGCATGTTTATGCATCTGGAGGTTATAAATGCCATGTCATTTGTTGAATGAGCTTTGATGATCTCGGAGTTTCGGTTTGTGCAGACAAAAGATTTCTTGGGTGGTCTCTACATTGGAGTGTGTGTGTGTGTGATGTGTAGTAAAAGTATTGGTATGTGATTCCATGAGATCACTATACAACGTGACACCAATAGTGAACTGGAGACTTTGGATGACCTGCAATAGCTGCACTGATGCACCCCAGCTGGGACAGACACATTTATGACCATTTCTACACACAATTGTAAAATGATCTAGCATCACCACCAGGAACAGGAATACTGATATATATCAGCCAGACGAGAGACCATCTCACTGGCCATCTGCTGGCTCTCAGAAGATACACACAAATTACACTGACTTCAAATGAGCAGGATAAACATTAACATATCATGTACAGAGGGAGAAGAACTCACTCTGAAACGTCCCACAATTCAAAGGTGGTATCAAGTCATACTACTATCAGTTCAATTGTTACTGGGTGTTTTACTACTACCGCTAGTCTGAGAATAGAGAAAAGTTCATTTGGGTTAGGTCTAAAGGGATATAAATCCTATCTGAGCTGCTTTTCAAGTGGGGGATCTGGAAAGATCTCAACTGGCGCTCTGGACCTTCTCTGATTCTCCTGATCTCCTCTGCCCCTCTGGATCTTCTCTGCTCTTCTGGGTCTCCTCTCTCTCTGTTCTCTGAATGTCTGCCCTCATGATCCAACTCAACAGGTCATTGTGGTATTATTAAAACCTGCCCCTGTCCAGCTTGTCACCTGATCTACCGGTACTGTTCTCCAGCAAACA
>NW_027506890.1:20000-22500 GCF_052324685.1 Brachyhypopomus gauderio
GATGACTGTTTGCCTACAGAACATGAGCAGCAAGACCCTCAAGCCATTACCTCATGACCTCTCCAGATGTGTCCGTCTGCCTTTCCAATCAACCAGTAACCTCCCGAAATCTCAGTACGACCCCAAATTCCAAAAGCCAAGCCCACCAGCTCCTACATATCAAACACAAATGCCACCACACCCAAATACCAAACCCTTTGCATCCATATAGCTAATGCCAAGCCCCCAGTACACAAAAACCAAATGCCAAGTCTTGAAGCACAGGAATAATAAACACCAAGCTCCTAGCACACAAACATCAAACACCAAGCGCCCAGAACACAAATAACAAAGGCCAAGCCCTGAGTACCTAAATATCAAACACCAAGCCCCAGCACCCCAGTATCAACCACCAAGCTTCCAAGCACCCAAATACCATCCGCCAAGCACATTCAACCCAAATACCCAAACAGAATCATTTCTCAGCTAACTGAGTGGCCACTAACAATGGTCGTATGGTCAAAGGTTAAACCCACATAACCACTTCTTGGGGTGTTATATTACCTGCAGAGAGACACAGTTGAGTTTAGACATACTGTTTGATAGGAAGAGAGACAGAGAGATAAGGAGAAAGAGAGAGAAGAGATAAAGAGAGAGAAGGAGAGAGAAAGAGAGAGAAGGAGAGGGAAGGAGAGAAACAGGAAATGATGGCTGCATTATCAAAAGGGTACATTCAAAATTCAACATCCTGCGCCACTTTAGGACATGTTGTGTTTGAAATTGAAATAAATTTTACATTTTTTACACACACACACACACACACACACACACACACACACACACACACACACACACACACACACACACACACACAATACTCTATATATGTATTTTTCCTGCAGAAACCAAAAGGACAGTTAGTTTCAATTGCCTTCCTCTTGGAGGTAGTTACCATGACACTGACCAATGATAATGCTGCTAACAGCCCAACAACCCAGTGGCCATCATTATTACCAATCCCCTAGAATGCAAATACCAAAAACCAAGCCCAAAAACACCAAACGACAGGCATCCAAATTCCAAACCATGTCCCCAGAACCCAAACACCAAAGTCAAGTTCCTATGATCCAAATACCAAATGCCCCCAGCACCACAGTTAGATTGCAACGTGCTAACAACAAACCTCCACATCACAGCTGCATGTGCACACAATACTTACCTGTCTCCCAGACCTCCACACACACACACACACACACACACACACACACACACACACACAATACTTACCTGTCTCCCAGACCTCCAGAAGTTGACTTGCTAATGATCACCGAAATAACACTTGCACGCACACTCAAACACACACACACTAGACTGAGTTGTCTGCCATCAGCTTGTTTCCTGTCAGAAAACTGGGCTCATTGCCCCACCATCTCAATGCAAAGACCAGCACACTTTAACCAAATCTCCCCGGACATGGATGGACACACACACACACACACACACACACACACACACACACACACACACACACACACACACACACACATTAACCAAAGCTCCCTGGACACACACACAATACCACCAGCCTAATTTCCCATTTCCATGTGGCACCTGGTCATAATCCTACAGTGTGACTGCCTAGAAATGGTTCCCAGAGTCTCTCTCTCTCTCTCTCTCTCTCTCTCTCTCTCTCTCTCTCTCTCACACACACACACACACACGGTTAACATAACATAACCTTTATAGATTACAGCACAGAAATGTTCTTTGTGAAGCCAAAACATTTACCACCTATTACCATCAATTACCCAGTTTGGGCAGCCAAACAATGCACGTTTATGTACATACTGGCATATGTAGAAGCACACATACAGGTGCCCAGACATTCACATTTCTATACACACAGGGGACACACAAAAATTAAGCATTCACAAACACAAAGCTGGCCAATTACAACACAACACACAGTGTTCTGTCATTCAGGCTAGTGAGGTCCCCCAGAGACCAAGAGATTAGCTACAGTCATAGCCACTAATGCCTACATAGACTACTGACACACACAAACATGTAAATACACACATACTTATACACAACCATACAAATATACACATGCTGACACACATACACACACTATGAAATCGCTGGATCTGTTTTCTTTTTGTCATGATTTTCCAGTGAGCCATGGGAAAGAGTTTATAATAAATTGGCAGTAAAACATTAAGAAGTGACATTATGCAGCTCAGTCCAAATCTCCCAGCATTCCACACAACCATGAAAAACCAATCTTTTCTCAGCTAACTAAGCGGCCACTAACAAGGGTCATGTGGTCAAAGGTTAAACCCACATAACCACTTTTTGGGGTGTTACATTACCTGCAGAGAGAGAGAGAGACACAGTTGACCTTAGACGTGGAGTTAGATAGAAAGAGACAAACACAGATAGAAGGGGAAGTGATCATGATCAAAAGCAGACAATCAATGTTTACCACCCTGTGCCACTTTAGGACACGTTGTGTTCGATA
>NW_027506890.1:25000-45000 GCF_052324685.1 Brachyhypopomus gauderio
TTTTTTTCCAGCAACTACTGCGGCCTTTTGTTCTGTTGTGTCTCTATTGTTTGTTTCTTTCATGGTTCTGCATGAAATACTGTGTTGAATCTAATCCCAAATGTACAGGGCGGTATTCAGTGTAAAGGTAGATACACTTTCACTCAAATCAATTTAAATTCTAATCTAATGTAATTGAATCTAATGTAATCTAATCTAATGTAATTGAATCTAATCCCAAATGTACAGGGCGGTATTCAGTTTAAAGGTAGATACACTTTCACTCGAATCAATTTCAATTCTAATCTAATGCAATTCTAATCTAAGTCCGAGTGCTGATGACGGTTCCACCCTTAACCCAGCAGTCACACCAACCCAGCAGCACATGCCAACGAGTGTGCAGAGTACACAGGGTTTCTGATAGCCGCAAGTGTATACTGTAAAAAACAGTATAAATCAAATTCTAAATCACCAACTGCTAATATGAAGTTGACATGGCACATGTCCATAGCAGTACCACATGTCCATAGCACATGTCCATAGCAGTACCATCCCAATAACTAGCTTTGCCAATATCTTGTCTTAAATTACTCAAGATTTTCATCTTGCACACTTGAATTCTCTAGATGTTTCCCTTTTATGAAAAATGAAAAAGGATGAAAAAAATCTGTTTAATAAAGACACGTGTGATGCAAACGCTCCATCTGGACACACGGCATCCTTGGTAAACATGCTCCAATTCCGCAGGTCATGTGTGTCAAATTCCGGTTTTGTCAAGTAGCTCACCATCTCACATGGTTGAGCAGACAGCCAATAGCTTCCTGTCCCTGTTGGTGACTATTCAGAGTTCAAAGGTCAAGCTTGTATTGTCTCACACTCACTTCCTGTGAGGGCAGGGAAACTTCCTGTACACGTACACTCGCATTGTTTAAAAAGGGGAACATGCACACACCCTTGAAGTAACTTGCGAGACAGAAGCATGAAGGTAAAACGTTCAGACAACCTGATGCCTATTTAACAGTGAAAGGGAAGGACGAGAAGACTGAACCCTTTTGTATGAAGTTACTGCTGTGGACCAGATGTTTGTGCCTGACACAGACCTCGACAAGTCTTTATTTTATATTATTTCTTTGAGTTAGAATAAAATGGTTGGCTTAAAAGTGACCTTTCAAAGAGAGTAGGCAGACTGCAGCGCCAAGCAGCAAGGTCAAGGGTTGGAGTCCCAGGGAACATGTGCTGTGCGATACGTTGGCATGGGGAGATTCCTTAACGCTCAGAAGAATCCACTCTTTAAGACAGACGTGGTAGCCACATGTTTATGAAGCACAACAAAGAAGATGCGTGCATCAGCGGACATGAAGCAGAGAGCCCCACGCCCACAGTGAGGGACGGGCTCCCACGTTACAAAGAAGACAACAAAGCTGAACTCTTAGAACAGAGAGACAGAGACAGAGACAGAGACAGAGAGAGAGAGAGAGAGAGAGGGGGAAAAATAAGTACAGAAAATTAAAAACAGCCAACGTTTAGGTCAACTGATAAAAACTCTCACCACAATGAGCCTTGTGGGCTCCTGTTCTGTTCAACGTTTCCCTGCACATAACCTGTTTCTAACTATGAGACCTGTGTGCTTTCTCTAGTGAACGTCTGTATGTCATTTATGGTTTGAAAATGGATGAGGCAAACATTCAGCAGCTTCTCGTTTCGCCCTGATAACGTCCACGTCGTTGTCCGCCCCCACTGGCTGGTATCGAAAGGTCACTGGTTATGCTTCACTGTATCCATTACATCCCCCACTAAGCGGGAGGAGCACTGGCTCATTTAAATGCTGACAAGACCGTTGGGCTCAGCTGATGAGCCCAAAATGACTGAACTGCAAACCAGTTTTTCAAAATCCCGCACACGCATTCGGAGCAGAAGTGTGTCTGGCCCCGTGGTGTCGTGATGTCATCAGTCAGAGTGTGAAGGTGCTGCTTGCTGAAACAGGTGCTGGACCACTGATCACAGGCACCAAACAAACACAGCAAACGCTATTTACTACAGTTGTTCTTCACTCACACAGACCTAGACCGACGACTGCAAATTAAACCAGAATGTAGCATATAGGAATGTTTATTTATTGTTTATTATTAATGATATCAAACATAATTGTGGAACAACTGCAGTAGTAATTGATATTTCCAAAATGAGTGTTCTTTGGCATTTAGTATAAACATACATTTTAAGTACTGATACATTTTAAGTCCTGATAGGCATTCAAGGGCCTGATAGGCATCATACCAAAAAATGGCCCTTTATGGAATGTTGGTCTTCTTTCTTCTGACCTCATCACGGTCTTGAGGATATCATCTCTGGTATCTTTGTCAGTGGGTAATATGAGCACGTTCCCCACTGTTCCCCACTGTCTACATCCCTTCAGCAGTTCCTTTAAGGGCCAGCTAGAATTGGCGCAAACCTGGTTGAAATCTGCTTTGGTTTATGGTGATTCCATGGGGAACATCACTCCAAAGCCGTCAGACACAACCACAGCCCAGTCGTTCTTCTCCACAGAGACTACAAGAGTGGAAAGATATCACCACGGGCACGCACGAGCGCTCAACCCAGTCATGCTCACGCTGAAGCACAGCCGGGCCAGAACAGGTGGTCCTTCTTACTCTGGTTCCCACAGCGAACTGCTTCTCCCCAGTTTGCCGGAACAATGCGCCCCAGGGCTGATGAAGTCTACTGGACCTGACACGGTCTGATGGAGTGATGACATACTGAGGAAAAAAAACAGAGAGACAGAGGAGGAGGGACAGAGAGATAGAGAAAGATGTACAACTTCTCTACGGATAAAAATCAAGAAGATAATGTCAATGTGTGTTTGAATCAGTGAGATTCCTGTACGTGAACCAGTGAGACATCTTGTAAAAAGTAAGATGAGCACATATACAGAGTGGATTATGCTAGCGTCTCTAAAGTCCTGTCTGCTGAGGTTCCAAGTAGGTCACAGTCTGTGGAAACAGTGGACATGATCTTGCCTGGTACAAGTGTGGTCTTTTTCTCATGCACACATAAAAGAATGAGCCCAGAGCCAAGACATTTTTAATCCATCCTTCTTGGGAAAGAAGGCCAAGGAAAAGAGACCTGCTGGCGTTCACATACTGGATTAGGCAGCATTAACCTTTGATACAATGTTAGAACATGCCAGCATTAATTTAACGGTTGTTAAATTTCATTTGTCACCTTGCAGTTATTGAAGACAAGCCACAACGCTCTGGAAAATAACTGACAGATTATCACAGGGGAAACACCTAATGTGGATCCTAATGTCTGTGGATCACCGACCTCAGCCAGCCAGCAACGGCAAAGTACTCACAACCTGCGCTGTACGCAGACAAAATATACACACACTGCAAAAGTCCTGCTGTTTGTGCTCATGGTTTTCTCATACACACACACACACACACACACACACACACACACACACACATTCTCCCCCCTCATTCCAAACGTCCCTGCGGAGATAGCGGGTGTGTCGATCATCTAAGAGGTGCTCAGGGGGAAGAGAGAAGGATTAACGGAAGCGAGAGAGAGAGAGGAGGAGGATGCAGGATTAGGCAGGAACGAAGGAGGACAGATAATGAGAAAAGAACAGAGAGCACAAAGAGCATTTACACCGAGAAGTGAACACTGCCAACCGTTCAGCTCTGACCACACTCCACAAACACACACACATAGACTCATATGTACAGCCTCTTATTGCTACACACACACACACATATTTTAATGTAATTTACATTACACCATTAAACCTAAAAAATGTGCACACAAATTAATTCCATGTGAATGGACTGGGTGGGGATACATGCATGCACACACACACACACACACACACACACACACACACACACACACACCTCTCACTCTATCACTCTCTCTCGGTTGCCCAGTCAGCTCAGCAGTCCATGAAACATGAAACATTCCAGCATGAGGCTTACGATCTAAATCCTGGATCTTCTCTCCTCTCCCCTCTGCGCCAAAGAGTCCCGAAGCCTCAACGTCACCCCCAAAGTCAACGAGAGCTCCGCCTGAAACCCAAACCCTGCTCACATTCAACCAGAACCTAAACCCGCCTGAAACCCAAACCCTGCTCACCTTCAACCAGAAGACACTTTCTTCATTTATTGATTCATTTTCTCTTCTTTTGTTTTATTGTTCTGTTCTTTTTCCTATTGTATTGTGTCTCTCTCCTCTCCCTGTTCCAGGCCGAGACCCTTAGAGGCCTCTCTGTTGATCCCCTCTCAACAGAGGGGCATTAGGGAGCAGGTGGGGGTCAGGACCTTAAACACACTGCCCTTTAAACCAAAGCTGCTACAGCAGTGTATCAGCATGATGACTTAAATCGGTGCTTACATTTACAAAACCATTGACTGTGCACCTAACATTCACAAACACATTACAAACAACAGTTGTTTACAGGCCACTGAAGGGCAGAGGAAACACGTCGGCCGTCACCGTCCTCTCGTCGATCAAGCCAAACTACATCAGGGGAGTGGAGCAAACCAGCCGTGTATATGGTTTCAGCTTCACGGCCGTCGCGTGTAACACTTGTGTTGGTTAAAGATGGTTTTGGTCTCCGTTGAAACCCGGGACAGTGAAGGAGTCACGGAGAGTGAGACGGCCCCTCCGTACACCCACCGGCTGGCTGCTCTGACGTCCAGTGCACCCCGAGGACTGTGGACACAGCTGCAGACATACACAAGGAGAAGCATGTATAGTGCGACAGTACACTTCCCGCTCACTATTAAACACATATATACACTTTTAGAGCTAAAGAAAGATGACAACATATGCTTCAATTCAGCAGTGTTACACAGCATGGTCGTGTTGTAATTGTCCTAAGAGAGGTCAAGCTTTCTGGGTGTGTTAAATTTCTTGTAGTTGGCTCTAGATCTTGCTCTCTGTCCCATTGTGTGTGTGTGTGTGTGAGAGAGAGAGAGAGAGAGAGAGAGGGAGAGTGTGTGTGTGTGTGGTGTGTCCTCATTCTGCTCCATTTACTGGCCATTGCTTGAAGATCTGTTTGTAATCAAGACATTTGGCCAGTGCACTTACTGCAAACCACAAACAGACATAGACACACACACACACGCACACACACCTGTACACAGCTTTACAGTATGTTGAAACTGTACATATACAACATAACCACAGATGACAAAAACACAGAGAATGACGACCCATGCCCCTCCTGCATATGAGTATGCACACACACACACACACACACACACACACACACACACACAACCTGGCGTTTCATTATGTGTACAAAGGTCATTGAGCCATTGAGCCACTGAGCCATGGTAGGATAAATGTAGTACATCTAACATCCCTTCTCCAAATTTTAGCTTTAGGGTGCTTTACATCATTGAAACATAACAGCATTACATCTAGGTCACAGTGTTGGAGTCATCTGAGTGGAACAGGCCCAGCTGGCCTTCAACCTGAGCCCCTGGCCCAAATCCTACAGATGTGCTGGAGAGGAACGCACTGGGTGATAAAGGTGTGTATGTTGGGGTCTGCTGGGTGTTAAACGTGTGTATGTTGGGGTGTGCAGTGTGTTAAAGGTGTGTATGTTGGGCAGAGGTGGGTAGAGTATTCAACAATTTTACTCAAGTAAAAGTACAGTTACTTGAACCAAATGTTACTCAAGTAAAAGTAAAAGTATGCACCCCAAATATGTACTTGAGTAAAAGTCAAAAAGTGCTTTGATTAAAAGCTACTCAAGTAGTGAGTAAATGCATGAGTACTGTCTCGTGTCAGTAAATTACATCATGGGAAATTGAATTACGGGAAACAATGACTTTTAATGATAAAAATAATTTATTATAAATAAATATTATATATATAAATTATTTATTATAAATAATGTGTATTTTTGTTTGTTCCTAATTATTAGGCCTGTGTAACTTTAATGTGTTCCACAAAGGCACTAACTGATGAGACTGTCAGCCAATACGTGTAGCTACAATTTGCCGCCAACTGAATCAAATTTGTAGCAGACCTAATCATCCTATATTGCTAGTGTGTACACTCAGTGTGAGAACTGGTTTTTAGTATTGCACTGCGTTACATTTAATAATTACATCATACAAACGTTATGCCTCAGAGATATAGCATTACACAAAATTATACATACAGCAAACGTTATCGCATCGTGTTTCCTCATATTTGATGTTGAGTTCTTGTAGGCTGAAATGTCCACACGTTTGCAGACACAATTGGTAGCACCAAGGTTGCAAACTCTCACGCATTGAGCGTGAGACACACGCATTTGACTGTCTTCACACGCTTACACGCCACACATCCGATTTCTCACGCCGAAAAAAATCTAGTTTATTTACCTCTGATCAGGGGCGGACTAGGTAGAAAAAGTGGCCCGGGAGTTCCTGACAAACTGGCCCACTATATCACTATATATGTGTATATATACTGTGTATGTGTGTGTGTGTATATATATATATATATATATACACACACAGATATATATATATATATATATATATACATACACAGTATATGGCAAGCCGTTCAGGAAAAAACTATTATACTTAAACACAGGATAAGATGGTGAAATATCCTATGCCACTCCCATACTCCTCACAAGGCCCTACCGCCCATCTTCTCTCCAACAACCATAACCGTGCATGTTATTAACCAACCAACCACTATTAGAACACTGCAACATCTACAAACTGATACTGGCTCGGCAAGGATCCAGAAGCACAGCGTACTATGTTCATGGTCCATTGCTTCAACTGCCAAGTACTCAGATCATCACATCAACCTGGACTGACCTTCAAACAAAGCAACAACGACATCCTAAACACACACCAGTTGCTTGAGCAGAACACAACAACAGCTACAATCTGATACTGGCTCGGCAAGGATCCAGAATCACAGCGTACTATGTTCATGGTCACTTGCCTCAACTGCCATGTACTCAGACCACAACACAGCCCTAGACAGACCTTCACGCAAAGTAACAGCGACCTTCAAACAAAGCAACAACGACATCCTAAACACACACCAGTTGTTTGAGCAGAACACAACAACAGCTACAATCTGATACTGGCTCGGCAAGGATCCAGAATCACAGCGTACTATGTTCATGGTCACTTGCCTCAACTGCCAAGTACTCAGACCACAACACAGCCCTAGACAGACCTTCACGCAAAGTAACAGCGACGCCCACAACCACTTACAAGCTCTTCACTGGGGTCATCAGGTGGGCACCTCCCTTCGTTGGTGTTTCATTGATTTGAGCCCACAACGCCTCCAGGAGGCTCAACGGTGAGGGCTGGCGTCCCAGCCTCACCCCCCTCAAAGCTTGCTGTTCAACCACCTTTTATGTTACCCATTTCACCTTCCCAACGTCTCACTCATAAGACCGGTCAAGCCACCTTTATGGGACATGCCCCCAAGTAGTCTGTGCCCTCTTAATCCACAGCCATTGGCTAGCTCTTTCAGCTACCACCGACAGCTCCTTCACAGCTGATCTTAGCTTTCTCCCTCTAAGGCAGAACTGTGTTAACAACGCTGTCATAGATTTAGCCACAAAGCCCCTAGCACCTACTTCTACTGGTCTTATGTGCGCCTGCCATCCGCGTTCTCGCACATTAGCCACCAAGTCAGCGTATTTTAACTTTTTCCTCTCAAATGCTTCATCAACCGCGTCTTCAAATGGAACCGTTAATTCGATAAAGTAAACAATCCGTTTACTTTCCGAGTACAACACCATATCGGGCCTCAATGAAGTTACTGCTATGCACTCCGGAACCTGTAGTTTTCTCCCTATATCTACTAGAAGTTTCCAATCTCGTGCTTCACCCCACCTGCCAACATCAACGGCACAATCGCGTTCTCCTGCACATTTACCCTCCCTCACAAACCTATTTGCGTACCGATTACCAACACTAGTCAATGCATTAACCTCTAAGCGCTTCTTATCAAATAAACACGCTAGCACACTTAGAACTTGGTTATGCCTCCATGTATATCGCCCCTGTGACAAACTAACATGGCATGCGGACAAAATGTGCTTTAGCGAGCCAACTCCCGTGCACAACTTACATTTAGGATCTTCACCTACCCACTGTGCGAGGTTTTGAGGAGTTGGAAGGACATCATATGTTGCTCCAAGTAGAAACTTGATGCGCCCCGCGTCCATCGCCCAAATTTCCTGCCAGGTGAGCCGCCTATTTTCTACACTCTGCCAACGAAGCCATTGGCCTTGTTTTGCCTGAGACGCTGCTAATGCACGTCGAGCATCTTCTTCCTGTTCCCTTATAAAACTCACTACCATTCGCCTTCTCTCTGGTGACGTGGCTTTATTAAATGTTTTCCATGAGTCACCTGATCCAAAGCCCGCTTTTCCACATTGGACATAGCCTACTATATCGCGCAACACTAACGCGCTTTCGGCCGCTTGCGCCGCTACCCGTGGATTCCACTTCCTCCCTACCTTAGCCACTGATGCTGCTGTTCTTACGACATTATCCTTAGATCCTAATAGAATCACCTCTCGACTCACCCTCGCACATTTAAATTCCTCAACTAAGCTAGTCATAGGTAGTTCTAGTATGCCTTTTCCATATAATGCTACACTACTTAAACAACGTGGCAAACCTAACCATTTCCTTATTGTTTTATTCAAAATCCTTTCCAACCTCTCAACCTCTGTGATAGGTACCTCATAAATTGTCAGTGGCCATCTAATACGAGGAAGCAAGCCAAACTGGATACACCATAATTTTAATTTTCCTGGTAACAGCGACTTCTCTATTCTATTAATTGCCTGCACCAATTCTGTCTTTAAGATCGCCACCTGCTCCTTATCATTTAATGCTGCACTATACCATCTGCCCAAACTTTTAACTGGCTTCTCCTGTACCGATGGTATACACTCCCCTTCCATACAAAAGCTCTCCTGCACCAACTTGCCTTTAACTATTGATATACTTCTAGATTTATTAGGCTTTACCTTCATCCTAGCCCACCTAAGATTTCCCTGTATTTTTTCCAATAACCGCCGCGTGCAAGGTACTGTCGTTGTTAGTGTTGTCATGTCATCCATGAATGCCCTAATTGGAGGTAGCCGTAACCCATCTCGCAGTCTTTCACCACCTACCACCCACTTTGAGGCCCTAATTATCACCTCCATGGCCATAGTAAATGCCAAAGGCGAAATGGTGCATCCGGCCATTATACCCATTTCCAACCTTTGCCATGCTGTAACAAATTCTCCTGTATTAAAACATAACTGAATATCCTCAAAGTATGCCTTAACCAGCCTAGTAATATTTGCTGGCACCTGAAAATATTCAAACGCCTTCCATATTAGGCTATGCGGCACGGACCCAAAAGCATTAGCTAGGTCTAAAAACACCACATGTAGGTCCCTACCCTCTCTCTTCGCTGCCTGGATCTGACTCCAGATCATACTACTATGTTCCAAACAACCTGCAAAACCAGGAATCCCTGCCTTTTGAACTGAGGTGTCAATTAATTTATTTGCTTTTAGGTACTCTACTAATCTCCTTGCTACTACACTAAAGAAGATTTTACCTTCTACATTAAGGAGACTTATTGGTCGAAACTGCTCTATCTCCTTGGAATCCTTTTCTTTTGGAATCAGGATGCCCACTGCTCTCCTCCACTCTTTTGGGATAGTCCCTTTTTTCCACATTATGACCATCATTCTCCACAAAAACTTCAGGACATCAGGTGCATTCTTATACACTTGATACGTCACACCATTAGGCCCTGGTGCAGATCCAGCCTTTGCATGGCGAACCACATTTTGCACTTCCTTCCACTTTGGGAGGCTGACATCCATGCAGCCCCCTATTGTGCCCACTGGTGGAATGTCTGCTGGGAGCTCCAACTCCTTGTCCTTATCCTTATCACTATACATACATTCAAAGTACTCTTCTAATACCTTTCTTTCCACATTTAGTCTACCAGACTTCTCTTTGCTAAATAAAGTCTTTACAAACCCAAAGGGATTTCTGAAGAAGGCTGCCCTAGCATGTTCCTTCTTCCTTCTCCTTTTCCTTAACACCTCTGCCCTCCTTAAAGTTGCTAACCTACTCTTCAGATCTCTCTGTAGCCAATTGATACCCTCTTTATCCTCATCCATTGCCCTCTTCCACTGTTTTCTCAGAGCTCTCAACTCCTGGACAAGCCCAGCTATTTCTACCTGTCGCCTAGATTTCACAGACTCTTGCTTTTTTTCCCTCACCTGTACTTTCCCAAACCTAGCCAATCCATACTCATAAATGACTCCACCTAATCTATTCAATTTACTTTCTGCTGACCCTTTCAGACTAGCCAGTAAACCTCTAAGATCATAATTTACGCTTCTCCAGCCTGCTTTATCTACTGCTGCGGGCCATTTTACCTTATTTCTCTGGACAAAACTCTTCTCCTTCGCCAGCCTTCTGCTTCTCATCTGCTGAACCTCAGACTCATCATCCTGTATGTCTTTACTGCAGTTCACTTCCTTAGCAACAGAGGTACTGATATCCTGCGGGCTGTGGTGTACAACCTGCCGCTGGACTTCACCCGACTGATTCGAACTACTCCGTAAGAAGTACTGTTCAATGCGGTGCCCCTGCACTACCACCTCCAAACATCTCTTCTTACTTTGATGAATCCTCAGCCCTCTAAGTGACGTAACCTTCTTCCATCCACAGACACACTCCTGCATCTCACCTCCTACCGCGGCAGATACCTTTGTGCTAGAGCTTTTTCTCATTGTCGATTCCATTCCAGAGTTCGTAGCCATGTGACCATCCTGTGAGTCATCTTCCACCCCAGCTCTCGCAGACTCAAGGGGTATTGTTTTCTTTAGTCTCTTTGTAGCTCTTAAGGTATATATAGAATGACTGCTAAGTCTGAATATGTGGAATGAAACCTGAGAATATGGAACAAAAGTCTGAATATATGGAATGAAAGTCTGAATATATGGAATGAAAGTCTGAATATATGGAATGAAAACCTGAATATATAGAATGAAAACCTGAATATATGGAATGAAAGTCTGAATATATGGAATGAAAGTCTGAATATATGGAATGAAAACCTGAATATATAGAATGAAAACCTGAATATATGGAATGAAAACCTGAATATATGGAATGAAAGTCTGAATATATGGAATGAAACCTGACGTCACTTGCGCCATTTTGTGCTTTCAGTTTGTGGTACCAGGTATGGCGGCAGGCTCGTTTGTTTGGCAGCATTTTGGGAACCCGGCAGAAATGATAAATGGCAAGAGAGTGACTGATAAGACACTGACCATATACAAACATTGTATGAAAATAATGCCGTACACCGCGGCCAATACGAGCACGATACAGAGACATTTACAGCAGCACCACAGCTCAGTACTCAGATCAACATATCTCACTTGATAGCAGGGACAGAACGGCGCTTTGGCAAGTTGAGACAGCAGGATATCGGGAGCAGTGTGGCGATGTTAATATTCTTAAAAATGAACATGGCAGTGTTGCAGCAAATTCAGTGACATACTTGGTCAGACTCTGTTTGCACTATTTGCACTCTGTAGCCTATTGACAGAGAAAAACTTTTTGTTTTGCACATAATAAAGTGAGTCCCCGCTTAACGACGGGTCTGGTTGACGGACCGGAGTTACGACCAACTTTTTATTTTATTTTGTGCGGTGCGCGGAGGAGCAGTGGCAGCACAGTGGAGTGTTGTGCACGAGAACATTGTTCGTTTTTGTATTTACGATCAAAGCGTATCTAAATCTGGGGTCGCGATTAACGACAGACTTTTCGATCTAACACCGTCGTTAAGCGGGGACTCGCTGTATTGTTTGCGCTTGAAAAAAGGAGAAATATTTTTATTTATTTTATTTTAACTTTTATGAAATTTTATTTTAATTTCAATTTGTAGGACAAGTTTATTAAGTTCATGCTTGCATCATGCATGTTAAGAGTTCTAATAAAACATTTCAAAATGCATGTGTAACTCAGTTAAATAAAAGTATGTTGTCCAGTCATATAATTTGTCATTTTAGTTTCCTTAAAATCTCGTCACGTCTCGTTCTCGTGAACCCAATATAGTGTATCGTCACACCCCTAGCAGTAATCCTCAGTATGGAGGAGATGATAAACACCCTGACCAGTGCACGACCTATGGTGGCGTACTGCTTACAAGCAGAATAAATAGAACATTTCTCCATAGTACTGCTGGCTAGCATACTATCAGCGGTGATTCGCTTGATTCGGAGCTGCGGTGTTTGTGTAAATTTACTCATGTTCAAAGGGCTTCCATATGGGAAGATACAACTCTCACAGTCCTCCTCAAACCGAACCAGTGTGCATGTCCGCGCAGCGCGGACGGTGACTTGTGCAATACGACTGGACCTACAGAACATTCATACAGTGCCATTCATTCAGTAGTATTGTAATAGTGCATATATATCTGTGTGAATGGCTGAAACACAGTCACTGATGTAAACTATGGACCCGCTCTGCGCGGCCCACTGATCAGCTGATGTGCGCCGTGTTGTCAGTATGTATGTCCAGACACAGTGTACTGCGCAGGTAACCCGTCCGTGCTGCGCGGATCTGCACTCTGTTCAGTTTGAGGAGGACTGAGAGGTTTATCTTCCCGTATGGAAGCCCTTTGTGCCGCATCATGCGATGCGGTTACCGCTTCTGGTGTAATGTTCTGACGATTTCAGTGTGAATCTGAACATGAAGTATGATTACACATACAAACTGCACCTCCGAATCAGGCCAGTCACAGCTGATAGCACGCTAGCCAACTACTATGGAGAAATTTTCCCTGAATTACGAGATGCCTCACTCATAACGAGCAGCCTGCCGCCATACCCAGTTCACAAACTGAAAGCACAAAATGGCGCGAGTGCGTCGATGACGTCAGATTTCATTCCATATATTCAGACTTTCACCACTTGAAAGTCTGAATATATGGAATGAAAACCTGAATATATGGAATGAAAGTCTGAATATATGGAATGAAAGCCTGAATATATGGAATGAAAGTCTGAATATATTGAATGAAAACCTGAATATATGGAATGAAAGTCTGAATATATTGAATGAAAGTCTGAATATATGGAATGAAAACCTGAATATATGGAATGAAAGTCTGAATATATTGAATGAAAGTCTGAATATATGGAATGAAAACCTGAATATATGGAATGAAAGTCTGAATATATTGAATGAAAGTCTGAATATATTGAATGAAAGTCTGAATATATGGAATGAAAGTCTGAATATATGGAATGAAAACCTGAATATATAGAATGAAAACCTGAATATATGGAATGAAAGTCTGAATATATGGAATGAAAGTCTGAATATATGGAATGAAAACCTGAATATATGGAATGAAAACCTGAATATATGGAATGAAAACTGACGTCTTTGACGCACTCGCGCCGTTTTGTGTTTTCAGTTTGTGGTAATTATAGGAAATTGTAACTACTTCGTTTCACAACATATATCTGTCTGACTGAACAGTTCTCTTGTATTAAATTAACAAATATGAGCCTCTTGTAATTCCAGGACGAAACATGAGAGAACGTGAAGACGTTAAGATTGGGCGTTTTGAAAATAAACAACCATTAAATAATGTGATTAAAAGCGAATTATTTCGAATCATTTTGAGTATATGTATAAATATTTAACTTAATTAAGTTTAACGTGCTGGGAAATATTGAACTGGACCTTGAAAGTGACGTACAAGTGCTTTAATTCCACCTTATAAAGGTGTATGAACCCTGCAAACATGACTTTGTTCATTGCGTGTACAACCTCGCGAATCGACAACGTGCGAGACCCTTGCGCATGGACGGAGCCACTGCGATTACATCATTTTTGCTGCGGACCCTCGACGCTTGCGACGCGTCAAGTATAAACCAGGCTTAAATCGATCGATCACCAGTGTTGGCGCCAGAGCGAACTAGTAACTCATTGAATCATAGATGTAGATCAGAGATAAATAAACTAG
The DNA here is from genome assembly GCF_052324685.1 of Brachyhypopomus gauderio. Lineage (NCBI taxonomy): Eukaryota > Metazoa > Chordata > Actinopteri > Gymnotiformes > Hypopomidae > Brachyhypopomus > Brachyhypopomus gauderio. The sequence continues at coordinate 39,029 of NW_027506890.1, forward strand.
ATTTTTTCAGCGTGAGAAATCAGATGTATGGCGTGTGTGGCAACCCTGCAAACCGCAGCTCCGAATCAAGCGAATCACCGCTGATAGCATGCTAGCCAGCAGTACTATGGAGAAATGTTCTATTTATTCTGCTTGTAAGCAGTACGCCACCATAGGTCGTGCACTGGTCAGGGTGTTTATCATCTCCTCCATACTGAGGATTACTGCTAGGGGTGTGACGATACACTATATTGGGTTCACGAGAACGAGACGTGACGAGATTTTAAGGAAACTAAAATGACATTATATGACTAGACAACATACTTTTATTTAACTGAGTTACACATGCATTTTGAAATGTTTTATTAGAACTCTTAACATGCATGATGCAAGCATGAACTTAATAAACTTGTCCTACAAATTGAAATTAAAATAAAATTTCATAAAAGTTAAAATAAAATAAATAAAAATATTTCTCATTTTTTCAAGCGCAAACAATACAGCGAGTCCCCGCTTAACGACGGTGTTAGACCGAAAAGTCTGTCGTTAATCGCGACCCCAGATTTAGATACGCTTTGATCGTAAATACAAAAACGAACAATGTTCTCGTGCACAACACTCCACTGTGCTGCCACTGCTCCTCCGCGCACCGCACAAAATAACATAAAAAGTTGGTCGTAACTCCGGTCCGTCAACCAGACCTGTCGTTAAGCGGGGACTCACTTTATTATGTGCAAAACAAAAAGTTTTTCTCTGTCAATAGGCTACAGCAGGGCCGGAGTGGGACACTTTTTCAGCCCGGGAGTTTCATGCCCAAATCCGGCCCAAAATTATTTTCCCCTCCCAATCGGCCCAAACTAGAGATTGACATGAGCCGGCCCATCGGGAATCCTCCCGAATCTCCCGATTAGCCACTCCGGCTCTGGGCTGTGCAAATAGTGCAAACAGAGCCTGACCAAGTATGTCACTGAATTTGCTGCAACTACACTGCCATGTTCATTTTTAAGAATATTAACGTCGCCACACTGCTCCCGATATCCTGCTGTCTCAACTTGCCAAAGCGCCGTTCTGTCCCTGCTACCAAGTGAGATATGTTGATCTGAGTACTGAGCTGTGGTGCTGCTGTAAATGTCTCTGTATCGTGCTCGTATTGGCCGCGGTGTACGGAATTATTTTCATACAATGTTTGTATGGTCAGTGTCTTATCAGTCACTCTCTTGCCATTTATCATTTCTGCCGGGTACCCAAAATGCTGCCAAACAAACGAGCCTGCCACCATACCTGGTACCACAAACTGAAAGCACAAAATGGCGCAAGTGATGTCAGGTTTCATTCCATATATTCAGACTTTCATTCCATATATTCAGGTTTTCATTCCATATATTCAGACTTTCGTTCCATATATTCAGATTTTCGTTCCATATATTCAGACTTTCATTCCATATATTCAGACTTTCATTCCATATATTCAGACTTTCGTTCCATATTCTCAGGTTTCATTCCATATATTCAGACTTCATTCCATATTCTCAGGTTTCATTCCATATATTCAGACTTTCATTCCATATATTCAGACTTCATTCCATATTCTCAGGTTTCATTCCATATATTCAGACTTAGCAGTCATTCTATATATATAGTTTTTTCCTGAACGGCTTGCCATATATACTGTGTATGTATATATATATATATATATATATATATATATATATATATATATATATCTGTGTATATATACTGTGTATATATATATATATATATATATATATATATATATATATATATATATGTGTGTGTGTGTGTGTGTGTGTGTGTGTGTGTGTGTGTATACTGTATGTGAATCTATACATGGCACGTAGTGTATATGACGGCATTTATTGTCATATGGACAATATTAATTCCAGCAATAATACGATTACAAAGTCACATCGTGGCTTTTAAATAGTCCATCATAAGACCACCAAACAAGTTGTTTTACGCAAAGTGCATCCTAAAGAACAACCTACAACTCTAACGTGGGTATTTCTTCCTCGTACCTATTTGTGGTGGTTAGTTTTAATCTAAGAATTTCAATAGCTTTAAAAAAAAAACAGTGCTGTGAAACCTTTAAGACCGCCACTTGCGTCCATGTTAACCATGTTAAGGTAATTTGTACATCATGGACGTAATTTTGATTTCAAAAGTGGGGGGGACATGGATTCGTCCCTATTTAAATATTTGGTTTTAACCGTAAAAACTGGGGGGGACCAAAACCGGCTTTTGAAAAAGTCCCCCCCCCAAATTACGTCCGTGTTGTACATGGTGCCTTAGACGTTGCAGAGGCGACAGCAGTACATTTTAAATAACATGTTATCTACAATTTAAACTGCTGTATGTTTTCGTAGTCCGGTCCGGAGTTTCTGGGACAAGTTGGTTTTTTTTCTGATCTCCGCTGCATACCGTCAGCCCGCATCAGCTGGCCCAGTCCGCGACCCGGTCCAACTCGTTCATGTGTTTACAGGCTCAGTCCGCGGCCGCGCAGGTTTAGTCCCACCGGCCCACCGGGGAAATCCCCGGTAGCAATGTATGTCAGTCCGCCCCAGCCTCTGATCCACATCTACGATTCAATGAGTTACTTGTTCGCTCTGGCGCCAACCACTGACGATCGATCGATCGTGATATAATACTTAATTTGTGTCCATTTAAACCCCCCCCCCCCCAACAATTTACGTTCACCACCCAAACCCCAAACCCCGGTTTAAATCTCACTAAAAGTGATTTTGACTTGGCAACCCTGCAGCCCATTATATAACTGTCCTTTTACACGTTTGTAATGTAAACATTGGCTGTATGAGGTCAGGGATGCTCGGTAGGTTCCTCGGTTTTTCTGTCACTTTCTTGCTACGGTGGAGAAAGTTTGCGTATGTGATCACGTGATTGACCGGCTTCATTTGATTGGTCACTCATACTTGGGTGACGAGACGTTGGTCAGTCTTCTCATTGAAAAGACGAATTATTTACAAAACGAAAGTAACGGTAGCGCGCGACGCAAATCCGATTGTAACGGAGTAAAAGTCGCGTTTTTCTCAGCACATATTTACTCAAGTAAAAGTAGAAGTCTTTCATATTAAAACTACTCCTACAAGTACATATTTGTCCAAAAAGCTACTTGAGTGAATGTAACGGAGTAAATGTAACGCGTTCCTACCCACCTCTGATGTTGGGGCGTGCTGAATGTTAAAGGTGTGTATGTTGGGGTGTGCTGGGTGTTAAATATGTGTATGTTGGGGCGTGCTGGGTGTTAAATGTGTGTATGTTGGGGTGTGCAGTGTGTTAAAGGTGTGTATGTTGGGGCATGCTGGGTCTTAAAGGTGTGTATGTTGGGGTGTGCTGGGTGTTAAAGGCGTGTATGTTGGGGTGTATACTGGGTTGGTGAGTATGGCTGAGGTGTCACTATGGTTGCCTTCTATCCGCTATTCTCACTATTCTCTATCCTCAATATTCTCTCTTCTCTATACTCTCTCTTCTCTATATTCATGTCAGAATGGACACTTTCTCTCTAATAGTAGCTTATTTCCCCCTCCAGCTGCTCAGCTGTGACCAGAGGCATCATGGACCACAGTGGCATCATGGACCACAGTGGCATCACGGACCACAGTGGTATCATGGACCACAGTGGCATCATGGACCACAGTGGCATCACAGACCACAGTAGTATCATGTACCACAGTGGCATCATTGACCACAGTGGTATCATGGACTTTCCTCTGTGGGTCATCAGGCCTCTACAACTAATTCAGAATGCTGCAGCATGACTGGTCTTCAATCTCCCCAAGTTCTCACATGTGACTCCTCTGCTACGCTCTCTTCACTGGTTTCCAGTAGCGGCACGATATAAAACCTTGATGCTTGCTTACAAAGCCAAAAATTGACTGGCCCCTCCCTACATGATGTCCATGGTCAAAAGCCGATCCGTACAGCGAACACTCAGAACCTCAAGCTTGGCTCGACTCGAAACTCCATGCTTAAAGTCTCATGGAAGACAAAGCTCCAGACTATTCTCCGTCCTGGCTCCAAGATGGTGGAACGATCTTCCATTAGCTGCTAGGACTGCAGAGTCTATTGCTATCTTCAAGTGTAGACTGAAGACTCACCTGTTTGTTGAGTTCTTACCAGAGCACTAACTCAGCTGATACCACTTGCCGTTGTTCTTAAATTGTATGTCTGTCTATGGTTATTTGTGCTTCTTGGCAAACGCCTAACTTGCAAAACACTAGGTAATGATACTGACTCCTGTAGTTTAGTAGTAGTCTGACTCAATGGTGTCTTGAATTCTGGCCTAGGATGAATTCTGTGATCAGAAGCAAAGCACTTTGTAAGTCGCTCTGGATAAGAGCGTCTGCTAAATGCCGTAAATGTAAATGGACCACAGTGGCATCATGGACCACAGTGGCATCATCTTTCCTTTCCAGCTAAACTTGCTACATTAAGGACTGCATCTCTGTCCAGCCGGTCAGACGTCCAGCCAGTCAGCTGTCCAGCCGTCCAGCCATACGTGTCTTTAGTCTTCTACTAATGTTCTTTCACGCTGGTCCATGGCTGTCACTACTGTGGTAACACATCTCTGCTCTCTTGTCCTCCTGACCCTTATCCTCAAACCTCAGTCCTCAATCCTCAATCCTCAAATCTCAGTCCCTCCTCATGCAGAGCACTTCGGCCATGAAGAGCAAATATAGCCATTGTACACACACACACACACACACACACACACACACACACATGCCTTCTACACACACATTCAAATGCATTCAAGCATCTTATTTCTCACAGCGTTTGAGCTAAAATGCCCTCAAACCACATACAAATATTTCTCCTTGATGAGAGTCTCTTTCATAATAAGTAAAATACACAAATGTGAGTCTCACACTCACACACCAAACCCCAGACAAGGAAAGCAAAGCAAAATAAATAAATCCACTGTACTAAATGCACATTGCAAAAAAACACAAACACGCATGAAACAATAGAGCTGAAATGTTCACTTTAATCCCCAGCCAGGCTCACGAGGTCCGCCTGTGCAGTAGGTTTGGGTTACGGGTGTGGTGAGTTTATCACACTGTGACCACCGCTGCCCTTCAAACACACGCAGGCCTTTGCACTCATGGGAAACTATGTGATGCTGTGTATTGAGAAAAGCTCTGTATAAATACCATTGAACTGAAGCCTGAATTGAATTTGGGACAGCACAGAGCTGCAGACCCAGACACACACACACACATACATGCACAGACCCACACCCACACACACATACATGTACAGACCCACACACACATACACGTACAGACCCAGACACACACACACACTAACACACTGTGTTATCACTCCGTCTGGCACCAACTCGTCTCATTTACACTTCTCATTAGCGCTGCTGTTCTGATATTCCACAATTTTAATCAGCGTACACACAATTAAAACTGCACACACACACACACACACACACAGGTTTTGCTCACTCCAACTGTCTGACTGCTTGAGTTTGGTAGTTATATGATATTGAATACCTTGATTATATCATAATGACATAATTAAAGCATAATGCAGGTGTGTGTGTAATAATTGCAATACTTTATATATATATTTTATATTTCCATGTGTAGAAATCTGCCTTCTAACACAATAAATGGCCCCAAACTCTGGTTTGAAGGCTGAAAACATTATCATACAGACACACCTTCTATCGTGGCTGTTAATACAGTGAGATTTCTGATGTATTCAGGGCTTACTGCATTTGGCATTTTAACTGCATAGTTTCATATCCTCTTGTGTCTCTTTGTCTCCTGTTCTTTCACACACACGCGCACATCCACGCAGCTTTCTTTAACACATGCGTGAAATTTCAGCCTGCTGATAGAAACATTTAATGGTGAGAGAGAGAAAGATAATAAACGCATGCTTTCATGTTCAGTTAAATATGACTGTATGTGTGAGCGTACGTGTGCCTGAAGTCTTAACAC
>NW_027506890.1:50000-57500 GCF_052324685.1 Brachyhypopomus gauderio
TGTTGGAACATCAAACGGCCCCTCCGTGCTGGGGCGCTTCTGAAGGTGCTGAAAACATGCTGATGGTGAACAAACGCCCACATCACAACACTGACTTTAATAGATGTGCATATTTAACAACTTATGAAACAATGCTTTGTCTGTTTATGGCAAAATCACCGTTCATTCAGTCTATTAAAATTCCACTCCAGGTTGTCCACTGGGTTCATGTTCTCCTAGGAGACTACGATCCTAGAGGGGGCAGAGACTGGGCCTCCGTTCAGATAAGGAAAAGCAACATTCACAGAGGTGCATTGTGGGGAAGGGGATGGTGGGAGTGGGGGTTAGAGAGAGAGAGAGAGAGAGATGAGGTCTTCATACAGTGGAAAGAAGCACTCAGTAAAGAGGGTGAGTGTGTTTGAGGGAGGGAGGGAGGGAGGGAGGGAGGGAGGGAGGGAACTGAAAACATAAGGTATAACCATTATGAACCTACAGCAGTCTGAAGTCTGAATCTAATCTACAAGGATGAATATAGTCACACGCTGTAGTAGACCAGTGATGCCCTTTGCATACACACTATCTGTGCAAAAATAATGTTCGAACATCAGCTCCTTCGGTGTGTGTGTGTGTGTGTGTGTGAGTGAGTGAGTGAGTGTGTGCATGCATGTAAATCTCCACACCCCCGTCAGCCATGTTTTAACATTCCTGGACAGTCGTTCACACTCCCACTATAAAAATAATCAGTTCGGGCTACTGCTACGCCCTTAAAATCCTCTTAAACAACCGTTGACCAACCTTTAAGAAACCTTCACTCTCCTCTTTATCAGCCAGAGAGACTGATAGACCGGTCACAGGGCTCCGCCCTCCTGCCTCAGGAAACTTCTACCCCAGTCCGTGTTACCCACCACTCTGGCCCAGAACCCCCAGCACAGGGAGGAGCCTGGGGGCTTTAAAGCAACTGGCCTTTTCCCTCCAATAAACGTGAAACAGAACCGACCCAAAGGACATCTCCTACAGCACCTGTCATGAGGGAACAAAGACTACATCTAAGGTTGCTGTTACTGGATTTACATCAACATGGACAATTAATAGGGGGCAAAGTTCACACATCCATCTAAACAACACGTCTCTTCCCCAGCTGGGTGGCATCGCTTAGCCAATGTTAAGTATTACATAAGTAATGGATCCTGTGTAGCACCCATAACATTAGTTCACTCATTAGTTCACTCTGCTGAAATCTGGTTCTTTGCACTCAGAAGACAGTAACTGTTAAATTATACTGTCAAATTAATCACTCAGGTTGGTCCAAGGTTATTTTACTACACTGTTCATCCATATTAACAGTTTTTGAAAGGTTTTTCCCATTCCAGTTTAGATGATAGATATCCGTGACCGTTTCTGCAAATGTTTTCTTTTTACACTTGCTATACAAAAATAAATTATTTAAGCATTCAGACTGGTGTGGTCTGTGGGTGACAAGCTGTCTTCATAATAGACTTCATAATCTTCTGAACAGAAATGCAGATGTAATGGAGATCTCTGTTGTCCCTGGATCAGAGTCTACAGTTAGGCTCAGATTGTGCATTAGCAGCTGATAGAATAATGCTTTGATGGTGTTGAAGCACCATGTGGTAAATATTAGAGGAGGATTTGACCAGCTTGATTTGAAATGCAGCCTGAAACCATTTAGGAAAGAAAGAGTTTATTATGAGTGTCTCAAAAGTATAAACAAGTGAACATTTGACTTTTTAAATATTTTTCAATGTAAGCAATGCGCAAAAGGGCAATTGGGTAAAAAGGAGCACATAGAACACACACGTTTTTGTGTGTGTGTGTGTGTGTGTGTGTGTGTGTGTGTGTGTGAAGTTAGAAACACCTAACAATTTATAAAAACTAAGCAGCCCATAAGAAAGAGGGATGTGTGCACTGGTTGCCAGTCCCTCTGTTGCAACAGCATGGTTTGGTCACATGGTACATGATGCCCCGCCTCTTTGCCCACAATGCCCTGGTGCCACTGGTCGCTAACTGTATAGTCTCAGCTGGACTGTTTCATCTTGGTTCCAACATAGCCCTTCCTGTCTTGCTTTTTTTTTATGTGCATGCACTCACACACACACACACACACACACACTCACGCACACACACACACACACACACACACACACACACACATTTTAGTCCCAGACACGCATTGATTCTTGGGGGAAAAGGCTTCGTAGCTAAAGTCATGTGGTCAAAACCAGAAGAGTGGACACTGACACTAGAGCGCACGTGATTACTGCTGCAGGGTCTCCCCTGTGCCACCCAGTGGTGCCGTGCGTTTGGACAGGTCCGATGAGTGGATTTCTTGGAGGGTTGTTGAGATGCCTTCAGCAGTATTTAACAGAACCACACTTAGAAATAACTGTATAGAAGTTTTCCATTTAGATTTGGACCAATAAGAATTTCTTTTAACTATGTTTGCCTAAACAGGGTTTGTATTATTTCAGTCTCTTTAATCTTGATTGTTCCCTTAGCTGTAACACGAGCACACACACACACACACACACACACAGTTTTCCCTCATCGAGTCAGTGTGTTCTGTTTATGGTTCTGGCTATTAACCATCAAACGATAACATTACAGGGTTTGTTATTGCTCATTGGGCACAAACAGCACTCGCATGCAGACGGGAAACGTCGGTTCTGATGAAGGGAGGGATAATTCCACTGGTAGTGCCGACCCTAGAAGAGGCGCAGCAGCGAACTAAAAGAAAAAAGACAAGATGTAGCGTTTGTTGAAGAGAGAGCATGATTGAAGGTGTGTGTGTTCTGTCTGGGCATCCTCTGTCATATATGCTAAAAACACTGAAGCAGGTTGTGGGTTGTGTGATGACAGGCCTACGCTCTTTTTAATAGGTCAGGCACTTGGCTGTGATCTCTAACCAGGGGAGTGGGGGGTCTCGAAATAGATCATCCATGTGTTGAACAAACCTCCTTAACCTTGAAGAGGAAAATCACAGATAGCAGTCTTTTGAAGAGAACACACATTTATACTTAGCCTAACAAAAAGACTCCATCAGGGGTGTTTACATTCAGTCACCGTTCTGTCAGACTGATTTGAACACCACTGCACGAGCTCACATTCAGATCATCTTACCTGAAGCCTTCACTCCTTCACCATCATGTTGTCTTCACCTCTTTTGCTCTCTTGGTCTGTCACTCTTCACCTCTCACTCCCCACGTTCGTCATTCCCTTCCTCCATCCCTCGCTTTCTGCCTTCGCGCTATTCGTCCTCTGCCCCGTTCTTTCCGTTTCTAAACGCTTCTAAACGTTTCTGAAGAGAGAAGGTTAAAGTGAGAGGTGATGACTCCAGAGTAGTGCTGGGGTCCTCACTGAGGTGTTTAAGCAGGTCAGGCAGATTTATGGGTGCCTGTGTAGAATGCCCAATCATAAAGAAGTAGCAACCGCAGACTCTGGGGGACCTCACAGGTTTCACACCCAGTAAAGACTGCTACCCTCTATAACACAAACAAGACAAGGGACAACTCTGGTATAATATACACAACTTTAGATATTAGTAGCATTCTTTTTCTCAAACTACCAAATACTAAGGTCAGGCAAACTTCAAGCATACACAAGACCACCTTGTGAAGCAAAGTAAGTAAACCTACAGCAATAGTCTTGATCCCAAACGCACACACATTTGCAATGGGAATTGTGGGAATCACAGTTTCAGGAACAGTGCTGTGCTCTGGTTTTCTTTCAGTTAAACTGAGGTGAGATCATAGTGAAGTACTTCCTACATATAGGATTGGCTCTGTCAATTATAAATTAATTGTATCATTTCTTTAATTTATTTTATTAATTAAATGCTGAAACGTGACTATATTAATTTGATCACTGAGAGGTCTCATGTATGACACAGTTGCTATAAAACATACATTTAAATAAATAAATCTGGAAGATTTGTAATCTCTGCACATTCCCAGACTGACTTCTGTTTTCATAACACTGCCCAAAACACGCAGTAAAACCAAATTACTACCATGAGGTCCTGCAAGGTAATGATACACTGGTGATTTTTTTGAGCCTGTGCAAATAATTAAATTTGCCATTCTTTCTTATTCTAAATAATTCTTCTCTACATGTTCACACCATAGCGGAGTTCGTCTGAATTTCTCATTTAAGGGAGCTGTGCACGGTTCTTCTGTCCGCTTGAAAATTGCAACGACGCAATACAGCTGTGGCAGAACACCGCCCTCTCCTGGCTCGGAAAATTACTGCACCACTAATCTCACTAATCAGAAACACATGCCACGACCTTACACTAATTAGAGCCTGCTGGAACGCTGACTTGCTTCACTCCCGAATTTCATAACCTTATCAGAATTTCTTTATTGTTATAATTTATACAAAATTCACAAAATATACAAAATTCTGATAAATTTCTCAGGGCAAACGTGGTAACTTACCAACTTTATCATAAATGATAAAGACTTTTTTGCTGCATTTATAAACAAGGTTGCTGACTAAAGCATGATATTTCAGCCAACACTGGTTATTAATGAAGGTCTTTGCTGAACTCTGCCAGTAAGCGGGTGCTATCTGCGTGGTCAAGCTGCAGGGACCAGGCAGGATGTGCTAATGAAGGCCAGATCAGGCACTCAGAGCAATACCACTGCACTCCTGGTGCTGAAGCCCAACATATGTACAGTACAGGAAGACACAGTACACACTGTGAGGTCACTAGTTAGTTTTGATGTTAAATGAACAATGAATATTAAAGTTTGCACAAAAGACATGAATATCGTATTTTTAAAAATTAGAATATTAGATTTTATTTCTGTTTGTGCATGTTTGATATTACTAGAATAGAAGCATTTTCTGTCTAAGTAATACGTGGGACAAAGCTATACTATATTATTAAATGTTAGGACTTAGCTTATATACAATTTTTATAACATGTTGACACCAAGCTTAAACCAACAGAAAATTAGACAAGCTTGGATAAAATCCAAAAGCTCTGATAAGAGACCAAGATAAACCATCAGCAGCATCTTGGTGAGCAGAAGTGTGGAGAAAGGAGACAATTTCATCACCTGTGGATTATGGTACAGGTGTACGTGTTCCCTCACCTGTGGATTATGGTACAGGTGTACGTGTTCCCTCACCTGTGGATTATGGTACAGGTGTACGTGTTCCCTCACCTGTGGATTATGGTACAGGTGTACGTGTTCCCTCACCTGTGGATTATGGTACAGGTGTACGTGTTCCCTAACCTGTGGATTATGGTACAGGTGTACGTGTTCCCTCACCTGTGGATTATGGTACAGGTGTACGTGTTCCCTCACCTGTGGATTATGGTACAGGTGTACGTGTTCCCTCACCTGTGGATTATGGTACAGGTGTACGTGTTCCCTCACCTGTGGATTATGCTACAGGTGTACGTGTTCCCTCACCTGTGGATTATGGTACAGGTGTACGTGTTCCCTCACCTGTGGATTATGGTACAGGTGTACGTGTTCCCTCACCTGTGGATTATGGTACAGGTGTACGTGTTCCCTAACCTGTGGATTATGGTACAGGTGTACGTGTTCCCTAACCTGTGGATTATGGTACAGGTGTACGTGTTCCCTAACCTGTGGATTATGGTACAGGTGTACGTGTTCCCTCACCTGTGGATTATGGTACAGGTGTACGTGTTCCCTCACCTGTGGATTATGGTACAGGTGTACGTGTTCCCTCACCTGTGGATTATGGTACAGGTGTACGTGTTCCCTCACCTGTGGATTATGGTACAGGTGTACGTGTTCCCTCACCTGTGGATTATGGTACAGGTGTACGTGTTCCCTCACCTGTGGATTATGGTACAGGTGTACGTGTTCCCTCACCTGTGGATTATGGTACAGGTGTACGTGTTCCCTCACCTGTGGATTATGCTACAGTTGTACATGTTCTTTCCTGTGAATGGTACAGTTTACCGTATCTTTTTAAAGTTTGTGTACTATAGTAAGTTTCACTAGTTGGAGTGTCTCCTTCGCCCTGCTCTGATTCAGTGGAGACCATGTCCCTCACACACAGGCTTCATGATTCATGGCCTGGTGGTTAGGGAACTGGTCTTGTGACCAGAGGGTCGTGGGTTTGATTCCCAGACCTGAGGCCATGACTGAGGTGCCCCTGAGCAAGGCCCTTAACCCTCAATTGCTCACTTGTATTAAAAAAAAGATAAAAATGTAAGTCGCTCTGGATAAGGGCGTCTGCCAAATGCCATAAATGTAAATGTTTCAGTGGAGACCATGTCCCTCACACACATGTAGGCTTCATAATTCAGTGGTGACCATGTCCCTCACACACATGTAGGCTTCATGATTCAGTGGTGACCATATCCCTCACACACATGTAGGCTTCATGATTCAGTGGCGACCATATCCCTCACACACGTACGCTTTATGAGAATTTGATGCATTTTAGCTGCTCTAACTCTAAAAATATCTATAAAGGACAACTTAAAAAAATAAACAATTCCTTTTGCTGCTTCAGTATTTCAAATCTATGAAATAAAGCCCAGTGTGCAACAGCACGGTAACATACACAGGAAAAGTTGCATTAGCAATGTTATTAGCAAAATAATTTAAAATTAAAGTAACCAACGGCAATTTAAAAGTTATCACTTTTGTACTCCAAGTGTAGCTTTATCCAGGGCTCCTAGTTTGGTTATTATTTGGCTTATTTGACCAAAACAGACAAATACATCTGGGTTAATGATGCTGGATCATCTTCACTAGGGTTTTATATAAGTTAAGTCTGCCACCTAGTGGATACAATTAATGATAAGAGGTCTCCGGATGTGCGAGTTAACTTGTAGTTTCAAAATGATCTAAAACAGTAGTTCTCAGTTTTCTATTGTGCCCCCTGTTTTTAGATAATACACCCCTCCCCCGACACACACACACAAACCTTTTGCATTGGCTTGCTGCAACAGTGCCATGTCCTCCCTGGGGGGGATGGGGGGGGGGGGGTGAACTTTCACTTTGGGAAATATTCAAAAATATGATCTAAATACTCAGTTTTCGTTTTATACGTTTAATGATGTTGGTGTAACCCTACAGTGCCGTATGTCCTTCCTAGACATCCTGTTGGAGAAGCTGACTCATGGAAACTCCCTGGGGGTGATTCTGTGTGTGAACGCGCTGTAGTTTTCTCTTCTCTGGCAGCTGGACGGCTCCAAAACTTTTTAAGCATCGTGTGCGCCTGAGTGTTCAGTTCACTTCACGTTTAAGTGCTGTTTGAACCACAGTGTCATGTTAAGAAAACAGTCCGCCTGAGTTTCCACATTTGACAAGGAATGGCCATCACTTTCATACCACAACACCCTGAGAGAGATGGAGAAACAGAGAGAGGGGGAGGAAGAGAAAGAGGGCGAAACAGGGAAAGAGGGAGAAACAGAGGTAGAGGGAGGGAAAAAGAAACTGTCAATGTGCATAAATATAAATAAATAGAGAACACTGTGTGTGTGGTTATGTATGTACCTGACTGGAG